>NW_010972991.1:1142906-1279789 GCF_000737465.1 Haliaeetus leucocephalus | reverse complement strand
AGAGGGGCTGGGGGGGGACCCACCGCAACCCCCGGCCCCAGCCCCTGCGCCGCCTCTGGGGGGGAGAGAAGTCCAGATTAAAGGATTGAATTTGGGCCTGGGAATGACGAGGGAGGAAAAGTGATTGTTTAATTTTTTTGTTTTGTTTCTCCGTACATGAATCTCTTTTAGCTGGCAACCAATGAAATTGCTTTTCCCCAAGTCTAGTCTGTTTTGCCTGTGACAGTAATTGGGGAGTGATGTCCCTGTCCTTATCTTCACCCACAAGCTTTTCCATCCTTTTTTCTCTCAATGTCCTGTTGAGGAGGAGGAGGGAGAGAGCAGCTGGGTAGGCTTCTGGCAGCCAGCCAAGGTCAACCCCCCACAACTATGTTACAGAGAGGAGCTCATTGAAAGTAGCAAGAACAAAGATGTAGATGTGATTTCTAACATAGAAAATCCTGAAGCTGTACATGGCTGGATGATGAGAAAACATTCAAGGGTGGATGGATACTGCTTTTTTACAGTTTTTCCCAAAATATTTCATACTGTCAGAGATCAGTACCAATGAAGTCTAATCCATTACTTCTGCTGTTACAGTCTGATGTTACTTTGGAATATAGCAATGTTGTTGGTGTCAAAATCATCTTTAGCACAAAGCCAAAGGGCTAAAATTATACCATCTCCTCAGAGCAGTAAATGTCAATCTATCATCCTTCTGAACCCAAAACTTCTCTTAACATGTCACCATCATGCATAAAGTTGTCCTCACAGTAAAGCTGTGGAGCATTTAAGATTCCCCCTGGTCTGCTGAGTAGAGGGAGTGAGCGAGTGGCTGGGTTGGAGTTTGGCCCTTAGCCAAGACTAACCCACCAGAGCAGGGCTGATCTCACACATTCTCTGGAGCTCCACATTGGGATCCTAAATTTTATCAATGTTTCTGGCTGTAACTTTGCTGGAGATAGTAAACAGTAATGATGATTACTGTGTCTAGAAGAATGACAAAGGGATTTGGGAGTGTCATGGATTATATGGTCTGCAGAGCTTCAGTAGTTCCACTAAATCAAATGGCCAGTGAATTGTTTATTTTTCACCTGAAATACAAAGCCCAGGGCACCTGGAGCATGCTGATCTCCAGCAGCCTAGAGGAGCATCAGTTCTGAACTAGCATCAATAGACACAGGCCATGACACATGGTCCATTCTTTACAGTATACAGAGACTGCCTTTATAAGCCCAAATTCTGACTTGGACTCATTTTTATTAGAATTTGATGAGAGTTCATAGCCAGTTTTGGTTAAAAATTACAGAATCCATGTACATTACAAAATTAATTCATAAAAGGTCATTTGAAACAAGACTCAGTCAGTTTCACTACTCACAGAATGAATTTTCAGGTTCTTGTTGGATTTTAATGTGTGTATTGTCTCTGTTTGGTTGCTTCCGTGTTATTTTGTTCTTTTTCCACACTTTTGTACTTTCTTGACTTCCATTCAGTTCAGGACTTAGAATCAGTGGAAAAGAACACATGAGATTTGGTCTAGGTCCAGGTCTAACCAAGGATGTTCTCTGAAAAGGAATTAAATTATCATATAGCAACTTTTCCAAATTATACATTATGGAGAAGTTTCCCATCAAGATTAACCGCTAGCAGAGCAGACATAGTATCATGAATCTGTAGGCCTTATTTTGTTACTAATTGTATGTCAGCCTAGATTAACCTTAAGTTTCAAAAACATGTTAAGTAAATATGCAGTTTAATATGTGATCTAAAGGCAGCATCTTTCCAAAGTAAGTATTTTCCCCCACGCAAGTACTTCACTATGATAAAGAAATAAATGAAATTAAACTTGACATTGAGGAGATCCCAAAACACTTGAACTGTGTCACAGAAGGGAACAAAGTCTTCCCACAACTTCTGTCTAAAACCTGATTGATCAAAGAACCCTATTCTGATCTGTCTCGATTGTACTGCTTAGCGGACTTCAAATGAAAGCAGGAGAAAAGGAAACATGACACCAAGGGAGAAATAAAACAAAAGAAAACAAAAGAAAAACTCACTTGATATTCACTCTGTGTGTCACTTTGAAGGAATTATTTAGCCATTTTAGTAAGTTATTCTACTTACTAAAATGAAAAGGTTTAATATGAACAGGAATGTTCTGAGGGCAAATTAATTTCAAGATAGGTCCTCAGCAGGTGTAAATTAGTGTAATTTGATGGAATTCATAGCCTGACCTCAAGCTTCCCCAGATGAGCATCTGGTCTATTGCGTGTTGTGTGGTTTAGCAGGCTAAGTATTAAAATTAAGCCATTCTAATAAGCTTTATTTTACTGCAATTTTCTGTTCTCAAATCATGGCTGGTAACTTGTTAATAGCCCCAGCAACTTCAATTAATTTGTTACAAAGTCTCTTATATTGCACTAGACCAAACTCCTTTAACCTTTCTCTATGACACATCTCAAAGGATATTATTCTTGCTGCTCTGCTTCTTACTAGCTCAAGGGCAATTAAGTTCTTGCTGAGGTATTGCAACAAAAGCTGCAGAAAATGCTCTGGGTGAGGTATAACCAGTGCCTTTCACAGCAATAATACCACCTCCTAAGAGTTATACTACCTTCCCATAGCACACTAAGATGGCATTATCTTCATTTTCTCTTTGGGAACCATATATTTCATGGTACATTTAAAGGACATTTTCAGCATTTCCCCCATTCTTTTTGTGTGTGTGTGTGTGTGTATGTGTTTGGCCTCTTAAACAATTTTAATTCGGAAGACTGTCTCCTATCTACCTGCATGATTCAGCCTTTTCCTCATTAAATTTTCTGATATAATTTTACTGTGATTAATTATTTGAATTCAGTAGCATTCAGAAGACCAGTAGCTAGTGCTATTATGTTTTGCATATCAACAGGCAGTCCATGTTCCAAAAAGCTTACTGCAAAAGGAGGGAAGAGAATCAGGGAAGAAATTCAAGCCTCTCTGAACTCACTATCAAGACCTGGCTGAACAACAGTCAAGTCAAAGTCTCACACAGAGACTTTAAATCACTGATCCCATGTCCTGCAGCAAGTCTGCACCTTAGCTGGTAGCTGCTGAGTATACAGACCAGTACTCTTTTTTCATCACAAAAATAAAATACATAAAAAATAACAATACCTTTCCATTTAATAAATGTCAGATAACACCCTAAAGTATCATACTGTGAATCATGAACATTCTATTTGTCAATCAAGTCAATCAATGGTACTTTTTAAAATATCCTTCTTCAGGATTTCTGAAATTGTCTCCATCAGGAAAAAGAAGTGCTGTCTTAATTCGTATTCCCACTTCCCTGTTTTGAACAGTTTAATTAGCTGACTCATTCCATAGACTTTTTACATGAATGGATAGAACATGTGATTCTCCTTTTAATCTAGTAATACCTATTTTATTTTTTTTTAAATGCATTTTCTTTAAAGGTTTTCAGTCATTCTATGATTTGTCATTTTAACATTCTTAAAGGAACTCACCTTTTTGACAAATGTAAAAGTGACTAACCATAATTTCTTTTATGTATGTGTTTTGGAGTTCCTAAAGAGGTCTTCTCTGGAAATCATTTCTTCATTTCAGCAAAGTTCCGTTCTTATCCCATCTCCCCATTTATGCTGTCTGATGGTTATTATTAAATATATCTGCTTTTTCCTTTGTCCTCCATCTCTAATTCCCTATAAAAATTCTTAAGAGAATTCATCTTTCATTTCACTGTTGTTTACTTTCTCTAGCATGAAATCATATTATTTGTTTAGCATCCTGTTATTCAAAGATCATTATATTTTCCTTCTCCAAATGATTTCTTTGTTATTTTCACTTCCTCCCAGAGCAAGCCCCATCCACAAATTATTAAATTCTGAGTAACTTTTAAATGCTTTTGATCAATCTTTTATATTCTTGTTTACATCTTGGTCTAATCACATTGGTTTGTGCCTCATGCTGCCTTTTTGACAATTAAGACACTATTTATGAAACAAATGGATTATTTACATGACAATAACTTGTAACTAATGTGTGTTTGCTTTGTAATTTGTTAGGTTTCATGATTTATCAAAACCCTTCCTTGACAGCTGTCTCCTCTACAAGATAGAGAAAATGAATGCTTAATATACACCATGATCATTTCCTTTTGGCATGCTTTACAGACTAATCAAGCCACAACAAAATGACTATTCCCGAAATTTTATGAAATAAGGATAGGTCAAGCATAAATGATTTTGAAAAGGGCCAAGGTGTTTGGTCACAAGAATGATGCATTAGCTGCTAATGCATTAAATTTAACCAGCTCAACTCTCTTTCTGCATTAGTACAATGAAGATAAACCTTGATTCCTCTTCAAGGAGCTTTCAGATCCAAGGATCAAAAATATAAGAATTTAAGCAATATCACTGGAGAAAAGGTATTATGGGAGTGTTTTCAACTTAGGTAAATTAACTCAAGGTTGTTTGAACATGTACTTGTGATAAGAACAATTTATATGTGGGTTCAAATATGCTTTGCCTGAAGCATCCTGCAAAGATAACCACTGTTACTGTCATGGGATTGTTCTGACCATCGGCTGCTAATGACAAGCACAAATATGTACAAGCTTGTCCTATTCTTTTTGGTGTAACGCCCTGGAAGACTGCAATAAGAGGGGTTCTCAGTCTTTCTGTATTGCTGTGCCTCCTGACTATGCAGAATGGTTCAGACTGTAATCATTTTGAGATCTAACCAGAACAGGAGGAGTTGTCTTGATTGTCCTTTGTAATCACAACCACTTCCTGGAAAGCAGTCTCACCTGTATGACCATGGACTTTATTGATGGTTCACTGGAAGCTGAGGGACCTCATGGGCATGCAGGTAATCAAAATGCCATTGTCAGTATACCATTGCCAGTTTTTGTTACTATTACTGGCATGAAAGTAACTGGCAAGTTTTTCTAATTGATCCTTTATTATGTCTCATTAACATCAAAATTGGTAGGTGTTGGCTTCCAATTTTTCTCCTTCATCTCATTTCCTGTTCATCTGCTATGCATTTTCTCAAAGTCTAACACCAGCACATTCTGTCCAGGTACAAATTTGTTAGTTGTGGACCATTTGGGCTCCACGTTGAAAAAGCAACAAAACTTTAACTTTTTCCTGATTAGGTTGCCAGCTAAGTTGGAATACCTGAGCCTGCTTGAACAAACCCAAGACTGATGCAGTAATATGTGGATAGGCTTCCTCAGCTAACCATTGTAGTAGTGGTAGGCTAAAGGTAGTCAAATAGCTTCTCTCACCTCCTGTCCCAAAAGGTCTGAGAGGACCAAGGCAAAGGCAGTTTAGAGCATTTCTGCAGAATATGCCTGTATCTATATGCATCTATGCATGTGCATACATGTATATTTAGGGTTGAATATGATGACCATGCATATATCAACTTAATGAAGCAAGTGCAGCGAAGGACCATGAAGATGATGAAGGGATTGGAACATCTTTCATATGAGGAGAGAAGCTCGAAGAGCTAGGACTGTTCAGCCTGGAGAAGAGATGGCTCAGGGGAATCTTACCAATGTAGATAAATATCTTACAGGAGGGAATGAAGCAGTGAGAGATGGACTCTTCTCAGTGGCATCCAGTGACAGGTCAAAAGACAATGAGAACAGGTCGAAATACAAGTTATCTGAACACAAGAAAAATCTTTTTTTACTGTGAGGGTGCTCAAACACTGGGAAAGGTTGCCCAGAGAGGTTGTAATGTCTCCATCCTTAGACATATTCAAAACATGCCTGGACACAGTCCTGGGCAACCTGTGGTAGGTGACCCTGCTTCAGTGGGGGCTTGGAACAGATTGATCTCTAGAAGGTCCTGTTCAACTTCAAAGATTCTGTGATTCTGTAATTTTGTGATTCTGTAATACTGCTTTTTTTTCCCCCACAAAATTATCAATTTGATAGTTTTACTGTTATCATTTAGTGATACACTTTCATTAGTGCTCTGCAGAATATTTATGTAAGCTATCCCATGTGCTGTCTCTCCTTACTAGGGACAGGTAGCTCTTTCTGTCCCCTTCTCCCTTTTTTTACCACAATTTATTTCTAGCATGGGGAGGTTCTGTCTCAGAGAAATTCTTGGCCTTTAAAGATTAGCCAGAACTCAAGATAGTTCAATTTCCAGATATTTTTAAGGAAAAAAATTAAAAATCAGTTCTGAAAGCCAAATTAAATATGTCAAAAAGCCTATTTTTTAATTTAAAAACCTGTTTTCCTGGAAAATGGTCAGCTGCTTCTATTTATCAACACATTAAATGAAATGGCCACTAGAGGGGGACATACTGTGAACACCTTGCAGTAAATACTGTATTTCTGCATGGAGTTGACAAAAGTGATATAAATATGTAGCTAGTTAATAATTTAAAATATGAAGAGTCCGATGTCACTGTTATTTGGTTTTGGTTTCTTTTGTTGGGTTTTTGGGTTTGGGTTTTTTTTGCTTTGGAGTTTTTAAACATGCACCCAAACCACTGGCACTTTATAGGATCAAATAACCCCCTTTAGAACAAAGTCATCATTTTTCCGTGGTGGTCTGGGAAGAATGTTTAATGTTTTATTATTATCATGGCTGAAACATTTTACATTTTTCTTCATTTTCCATTCACATTAGTCTTATACATCTGATGTTGAAATGTCTTGAGTTCTTAGCTGAGAAAAATTCAAACAATGAATATGAGTTTTGTCATTGCATAAACCCCAGAGATTTTACAAAAAAAAGACACTAGGATAAAGTGAAAATAACAGAATTGAGAAAAAAAGTTTTATATTTTTTTAATTAGGACATTTATGAATAAAATAGTAGTTCAAATGGATAAATAATGAAGAAAAAAAACCCAGAAAGGTAGTGGTTAAAATTCATCTTATATGTGATCTAGCATTCATTGATGCAAAGATATGTAAATAAAACTGCAAGAAAACTAAATGTAAAGTGGAAAAGTCCCCTGCCAAATAATTTTTATGCACACACAAGTATGCGCTTATATACATACACTATAAACAGAAAGTTAAAAGTAACATTCCAAACATTCCAGCAAAAGATTGAATGGAGAATTAATACACTGACTTTAATGATGCTGAGTAAGTGTTCTTCTGTGATCAAAGAGCAATAAAGGTATGGATCAAGTAACAGGGATCCTGATATCAATGGTGCCCTCTAACGAACAATACATGCCTGTAGCAGTCTACTTTTTGAATATGGGGAAAAAATCAGGGTAGTGTGGACTATGACACTGATTTATCTCTGTAGCTGTGCTTATTCCAGAATAAGCTATTCCAGCATTAATTGATAAAAATAAATAAATAAATAGATAGATAAATAAACAGCCTCAAATGCCATTGTCACAAAATCTGTATGTAATACAAACCTAATTCTTCATGGTCATGAGCCTTAATAGCTCTGTGGGTTTGGACAGGGTTTTAAGTGCAACCACAGCGCTAGTGCTAACCACATACTCTGCTTTGTTGCTGTGTTTGAGCCTCAGCCCTAATTGCTCTGCTACATTTTGAAGGCAGGCAGCTTGAAGCAAGGCATACTGTTCCTTTTCCCTTTCCACCTGCCCTTACCCACCCTACCTATAATGGGTAGAAGATTCTACAGTCATGCGATAAACTACCTCTTGACAATCAGTACCACTAAGATGTGCTACCACATCACGTCTTTGGCAATGTATTTTTATTTGCACCTTCAGGGGACTAATTTTCCAAACCGTTGTTCAAAAACAGGATGGAGTTAAATGTTCTTTCTTATGGTCTGTTGATATTCCCTGTGCCATCATTGTATGAAAGAGCCTTTTTGTTACCCGGGAAAGAAAGCAGCAGCTGAGCATGAATGAGCTGTTTGTGTGTCAATCCAAATGGCTGATCATCATACGGCTGCAATCAGCTCGCGGCTGGCAGCTGCTGGGTGACGTCACAAGTAGCCTTGGTCGACATCACGCAGCCAGCTAGGAGCAATCGTGTTGCCAGGCAGCCTGTTGCTTCTCAAAGTCTTGTTCAGTCAAGAGAAACGCAATTGCTCATTGCCTTCCAGAAAGGCTACACTTAAAAAACACTGGCTCTACTGACTGAGCAGCAGGTCTGAATTAAGGCTGAAGATGAAAAACAACCACCCACCTGGATTCCCTGTTCACAAAGTTTGCCAAATAGCAGAAACAGATAGTTTTGACTACCTGCAAAACTACTTTGCTAAATTCCTCCTCCAGTTCTCTTTGGTCACTGGAATCCCATAAAACCATATCCCTGACCCAACTCATGTGAACAGAGGTTCTTTGATTTGCCAGTCAGATCCCAGGCTCGGTTGTTTACTCTTGCTCTGCTGCTCAAAGTTTGAAAACAGGTGAGCCAACCGAGACTCACCTGCTCTGGACCACCTCCATTCCCTCCCAGCTATGAAAGTTGTGATCTGCAGGGATGCTTTGGTGGCCACTGCTCCCATTCTGCTTGCAATGGTTAAGACTCAGGCTTTGCAAACAAAAAGCTTTAATGTACGGAACGGGCTTCTGCATGAGTTCGGGGCAGCGTGTACAGCTATGCCTTCACTGCCAAGTGCAAGAGCAGTCTGATCTTCCCAGGATTTTCACTGACCCCTCACAACTGCTTATGGCAGTGAAAAGCAGCAATCCAGCTGCTGTAAGTCAAAGGCTTCTTGAAAGGAGAAAAGAAAACAGTTTTTCAACAGGATGACATACATGCATGGGACAGAAGAATCTGTTTTGCAGGATCAGTGTAATGGCTTCTCCAATCTAATTCTTAGTCATCTGAAGTGTGGTGAAACACCTTAACTGTCTGAATGGGGTGGTAGGACTACACTGGATTAGAAAAGCCGCTCGAACTATGTTAAAAAAAGCACCTCTCCATAGCAATTGTAGCAAAAGATAATGTTGGGCTGTGTCATTCAAGTAGATTGTCTCTGCTGTTAGGATAAGAAGTAGCACAGTCCTTTTTTCTCCAGAAAACTGTAAAAAAAGATTCCCCATTTTCTACTCAGAAAATACAATAGAGATCTGCCTGTAGGTCCTGCAAAGGAAAGACTTTACTTATCCTTACTGTTTGATGTTAGGCTTGGCAGTCAAAAGGAAGTTTAGGAATCTCTAGGGGGTTCATACACACTAACCATGGGTAGGATTCAGCTCCACATTAAGACCTTACATTCTGACGTGAATATATTGCTATCAACGTATAGGAAAGGCGTTCATGCTTCCATTATAGGCAAGGAAGACCAAGGATTCTCCTCTGTTGTCAATCACAGGCAGTGATGCCCATTTGAAGTTCTTTGTGGTATCCCATTTGTTTTTGTTGAGTCATTAGATACACACATTCTCTTCTCAGATGAGAGCTAAAGGCCAGGCAGGATGCAGTGAAGCTAAAATGGCACAAGACACCTGTGTTTGTATAGCTGAACGCAGTCCCACGTGTCCAGCAAAATTCAAAACTATTAATCACCAGTAAGAATAGATGATCCCACAAGAAAATAATAGCTTAAAGCATTGTGATCTCCAATTTTCACTTCAGCAGAAGGTGTCAGCTCCCTTGATATAAGGTAATCCAGGGATGCCTAAAAAACCCCACAACATAGAAAAGCTGTAATCTTTCCACTGCCCACAATTCCTAATCAGGAGCATCCCAGTCACGGTTAAATATGCTGTGAACATCATATTATGTTAATGTATTAATGACATGTAAATGTTTTCAGAATAAACTATACTCATGTAAATTTGTTGGCTCTGAACTTATTTTATTCTGACAGAGCAGTGTATTTGATATGGTCACAAAGCAAATTAACATTTTCAGAACTCATTAGTATGTGTGAACATCAGGCAAAGGTGACAAATCAGTTTGGTAGAATTCCATTATTTTAGGCCAAAAAGCCAGTCATTTGGGTGATTTGGGATACCTGATCCAAAGTACACTGAAGTCTGTGAGAGTTCTGCCAGTAACTAAAAAGGAATTTAGGTCAGATCTTTGGACACAGTGGCTAATGCAGTGACAAAATACAGAATGAAGTTTAGACTCGAACTCTGTTAATAGATATGTGGAATTATCAGCCAGAACAGGCTCAGTGGTATTAGGTTATTTAACTGTCCCTTCGTGTAACGCTCACTATAGGATCATTCCCTTTGGTATAACAAGTCTCTGGTGCTTTATTTTAATTGTTCAATAAATTTCAGAGATGCAGTAATTAACATGGTCTTTTAAATATAATCAACTACTTACTTCTAACCAATTGGAAAAAATAAAAAAGAAACTTTAGTCAAGTGCATCATTAGCCAGTACTTGCTACTAATCCAATGTTTGTAAATTTTATGGACTCTATTCATAAACATTTGGTCTATGCAGACAAATCTTGATTTCTTCATGATTGCAGGAGAATATATTGATTCATATAGAATGAAAAAATATATCACGATATTTGGTAGCAAATTTGTGCCTTCAAAAGATTTGGGGAATGAAATCAATGAAATCATACAACACAATTTACATTGGCAAGAAAAAGTATTTTATTTACTTTTGCTGTCGATGCACAGGCACTGATGCCTATTTGAGGTTCCTTATGTGTGTGGAAGAATAGATATGAAGAGGGCTAAAGGAAATAATAGATAAATTGCCATAAATTTCTATCACCCAGTTACAAATATTTGAGATTTGGAGAAGTGAGGTGGTTGGCTTATGTATTTAAACTGAATGAAAATACTCAAAGTCTTTCAGTAAGGTTGGGAAAAAAAATAAGCAAACCAAAATCAGAGAACAAAATACGTTTGAATTAATCTGGGCCAGCCAAATAGCTATGTATGCTGCTCAGCAGAGCATAGTGAAGCAGTCCCTGAGCTACCAGTGACCTGAAATAGCCCATCCAAAAGAAACAATGCAATATATGTTGTGGAAATACACAGCTATTCCTGACATCAGTTAGGCTATAGTGAGACATCACCCAGTCCGAGTACTCCGGGACTCCAAGAGAGATGGTTTCTTTGGGATGTGGTGTTCTGAGCCCAACCTGCCTTCAGATGAACAGTCAAGCCAGATGTCCCCATATCATCCTCCACCACAAATTACCAACATGTCCAGAGTCTCTGTATCTGACCGTGTTGCTACTCTTATCTGTTTTATTTCCTTCATCTTCCCTGTGTGGTGGCTTGCACAATAAGATATGTAATCCATACTTTATTCCAAATGAATCAGTAATGCTATTAATTGTGGTAGGACTTCAGGCATATTTTTAAGATTCAGGACCAAAACTTATTATCTCTTTTTTTCTTGCATCTGTTTTTCAGACAAATTGCAAGCTGTTTTGGGCATATACCTTCTTCCGTCAAGATGGCATGTCCCACAAGGCAACATGCTTGTGTAAGCATGTCTTCCAACGATTATGTGACTAATAAGAGAAGAATAATGACAGGAATCATATCTCTATCCCCCCCTCCCCTTCAGCTCTTCAATATCTTTACAAGTTCCAAGTTATGTTTTTAAATGAAAGAATTTTAGACAAAGAAGGTGAGGCTAATGAAATCTTACTTCATCTGGTCAAAGAAGACTTGGGCCAACAGAACCTGATCATCATGGGTGACTTCAGTTACCCAGACATTTGTTGGGAAAGCAATACAGGGGTGCACAAATCATCCGTCAGGTTCCTCGAATGCATTGGGGACTGCTTCCTGCTACAGATGCTGAACAGACTGACTCAGAACAGTTGATTGCTGGATTTACTGCTCACAAACTGAGAAGACTTACTTGACAACATAACTTGTATGCCTTGGATACAGTGACAACAGCACTGTGGATTTTAAGATCCTGGGAGCATACTGAAGACCAGTAGTAGGACAAAGCCATGGATTTTAGAAGAGCCAAATTCAATATGCTCAGAGCCCAGCTGCGAGGGATTCCATGGGAAGCATCCAAGGAGGGCAAAGGAGCTTGTGAGTGCTGGGAGTTATTCAAGAACAGCCTCCTGGAAGCACAAGAACAGTCTGTTCCCTACCAAGGGAAATGAAGAAGGCAGGACAAGAGACCACCTTGGCCTAACAAAGAGCTTTTAGATGTACTTAAAAGCAAAAAAGAAGCATGCCAGCTAAGGAAAGGCAGCTAAATAGCCATTGAGGCCTACAAGAACCTTGCTAGGGCATGCGGAGGTGAAGTCAGGAAGGCTAAGGCTCAGCTAGAACTGAAATTGGACAAAGATGTCAAGAACAAGAACAAAGGGTTTTTCAGATATGTGAGCAGTAAGCAGAAGCACAGGGAAGACATAGGCCCATTGCTAAACAGGGCAGGGAAACAGGTCACTAGCAATGCCGACAAGGCAGAGTTTTTTAATACCTTCTTTGCCTCTGTCTTTACTGCCATAGCTGGACCCCAGATCACAAGAACAAGCAGTTACAACAAAACACAGGTCGATCCAGCAGCAGAGGAGGAAAAGCTGGTCTGCGGCCTCTTGCAAGGGCTCAACCCACATAAATCTATGGGCCTGGGCAGAATCCAGCCCAGGGTGTTAAGAGAAGTGGCCGGTACTGTTGCAAGGCCACTGTCTTATGATCTTTGAAATGTGATGGTGATTAGGGGAACTTCCTGATGACTCAAAGAGGGCAAATGTCACACCCATCTACAAGAAGGGTCAAAAGAGGACCCAGGAAACTACAAGCCCATTAGCCTAACTTCATTTCATGCAAAAATACTGGAATGAGTAATATTAGAAAGTATCACAGACTAAATGAGGCAGGTGATTGGGAAAAGCCAACAGGGTTTTACCAAAGGCAAATCATGCCAGACTAACCTGATCACCTTCTATAACAAAATAACATTCTCTGTCAACACTGGGAGAGCAGTGGATAATATTTACCTGGACTTCAGCAAAGCGTTTGACACTGTTTCCCACAGTCTTTTCCTGAACAAACTGGCAAGATACAGATTGGATGGGTGGTCTGTGAGATGGATAGAAAATTGGCCATACTCAGAGGATGGTGATCAATAGTTTTTACTCAGTCTGGCAGCCTGTCATAAGTGGGGTCCCCCAAGGATTGGTACTGGGCCTTACACTGTTCAACAACTTCATAAATTATATGGACGATGGTATTAAAAGCACCCTCACCAAGCTTGTTAATGACACTACACTGGGTGGTGAGTAGGAGACATCAGAAGGGAGAACCATCTTACAAAGAGACCTGAAGAGGCTGGAAGAGTGAGTGAGCAAGCAACAACTGTACGAAGTTTAACAAAGCCAAGTGCAAAGTCCTGTAACTGGGATGACATAACTGAAGATCCCGGTGTGGGCTAGGATCTGTGTGGCTAGAGAACAGCCTTGCTGCAAGGGACCTGGAAAGTCCTTGTGGACAACCACCTGAATATTGGTCAGCAGTGAGCCTCTGCAGCACGATGGCAAATCAGATCCCCAGTTGCATCCACAAGGGCAAAGATAGAGACCTGGTCATCCCACTCTGCTCAATGCTTGTCAGTACTGTGTCCAGTTCTGGTCCCCACAATTCAAAAAAGGCATGGACAGACTGGTTTGGTGGGCATGGTTGATGGTTGGACTAAATGATCTTGAAGGTCTTTTCCAACCTAAATGATTCTATGATTCTATGGATAGGGTCCAAAGGAGGGCCATGAAGATCATCAAAGGGCTGGAGAACCTGCTCTATAAGGAACAGCTGCAGGAGTTAGGTCTTTTCTCCTTGGAGAAGGCTCAAGGAGGACCTCATCACAGTTTTCCACTACTTAAAGAGTGACTACGAAGAGGACAGAGGCTCTCTTTTCACAGGGAGTCACATGATGAAGGCAAGGGGCAATGAGTATTGATATAAGAAAGAAATTTCCTACAGTGAGAACAATCACTGGAACAACCTCCACATCACTGGAAGTTTTCAAGATGCTATTGGACAAGGTGCTTAGATAATCTCATCTATGCTCCCTTTCCCACATAATGTTGGAACAGATGATCTTTCAAGGTCCCTTCCAACCTGGGCTGTTATTTGATGCTAAAATAGTCTCATGCCTCCCCTGACCAATATCATTTTAATGCATCTCTTTAAAAGGAGGGAAGGGATAGAAGGCAATCAAAAACATATATCTGAAAATTTTCCAACTCTATGAATTTCAGACTTTGAAAGAAAATCCATGGCATGATTTGAAGGCCTGTCCTTTCTTATAAAAAGGAGGAACACTGTGGGAAGTGGCTGGTTCTTTACAATCTTATGATTTTATCTCAAATAAAGGAAGATAAAATAATAGCAATAATTATAACAATTTTAGGTACCAAATTAATAATTTCTAGATAGCATTCCTTCACCTTTAATTCTAGCAGATTCTCTTCAGGATGTTTATTTATGTATATTTATGCCAACTCTGTTGAGAAATCCAGCCAAGTTCAGTGATTAAAGTCAAGTAATAGAGGTATAGCATTCATACCTTTATATATGAGGTTACATCAGCGTTTCCCCTAAAAGCTCCTTAATAAATTGCTGCAGAACTATCTTTAGCTTGTTTTAAATATAAACACATTTTAAACATTTGAAATATTACTTTATGAGATGAATATGGTTTTTCATACCCACATAATGTTAAAGCACATTTCCATCTTCTGTGTTCCTAACAAGTAATTTTGTTTTTCTGCCTCAGGTTATGATGTCATCAGATCTAACAACTCAAGAGGGTATCCTTCTTGTTCAGTGGCTGACATTCCCATCTTGCTAGCATTTAATTTTAGATCAGGAATGCTCTATTGAAGAGAACGTCTCAAGACACTCCTCAGTATGCTTTGGTTCATACCAATGATTTGTTTTGGTTTGTATCAGAGGGTGCTCTTTGTGCACGCACACTACATTCCCTTTAGATGAAACTAAACTGGAAGATCTGCTTCAGGACAGTTCTCAAGCCATAAACATATATTCAGTCCATGAATTAATATCAAGACAGTTTTAAATAAAAACCTTGAAAAACAGGTTGTGTGGACCTCAAAATATCTTCACAAACCGTTTCACTTTCTAGATCTCCCTCTGTTGCACCACACTACTTGTTAACATGGAATCAGCCCTTGGACAAAAGCACACAATATACAAAAGATTCTTATCTCACATTCTTTTCCTCTTGAAAGTCAATGGACACCTTGCCATTTCATATCATGCTGTCTGATTTTATCATTTCTAGGGATACAGTAAGGATATGTTGAATTCTCTAAATAGCAAAGAGTTAAGACCTTATCTTATTAGATCGATAGATACAAAGGACCAGATACTGTTCCATTTAATTCAATAAACACTTTACCATTGATTTCCATGCATACAAAACAGGGCTCAACTTGAGAATATTGTTGATTTCTCATTTAAATTTTAATGAATGATTAAAAATAGAGAAACTGAACTGAAGGAAAGGCAACTGGAAGTACAGCGTCCGGTTTCATGTAAATAATCAATTGAACTGGGTCAAAGAGAATCCGGATAATCTGAACATTAAAAATGTATTAGTATTAATCTTTGTTAGAATGTGACCATGAGATAAAGTTGTTTGTTGGAAGAATAAAAGCGGAATGGCAGAGGTCTGCATAAAGGCTTCCTTTAGGAAAGTACTTAACCAACAGCTCTATTTTCAGCACATACTTAATCTTTTTGAGTTCAGTAGCTTAAATCTTTCCCTTGGTAAGGAACAAGCTCTGACTCAGGGCCTAACTGTCTTAATTCTGTGAATAGTTCCGGCTTAGGCCGTAACAGGCAATACAACTGTTTTCCAGCAGAATCAGCACATTTTGGACAAGGCAGATAGAGCTAATCTGCATATTTATTATTCAGGGGTATTTCACTCCTCTAAACACAGAAACATGGGATGAAGGCAGATATAATACAAACTAGAATGTCTAAAGTACACAAACTATTGAAACATAATGCTGGTGGAATGCATATGTCACACATTAGAATAAAAATACTGTATCCGTAATATGCTGTAATGTTTCACAAAATAGATCATTTGTTGAGAGAAAAAGGAGGCTGAAGGGAAAATGAATAACCTAATAAATCTCTCATATTGCCTTTTGGACCAAATCTGTTACCTGTTTTGTCAACTGTAAACCACAGTACTTTTCAGTGGCCAAGCACACTGGCTGAAATTTAAAACCTTTGAAGGATTATAACCTTTAAGAGACATATGTGAAGGTCACTTCAGATACATAATTTTTCAAGAGTAAAACCAAGAGTTTTGAAGGAACAGTTACATATTTTAGCACATATGAGGGGATTTCTGGAGGATGCTGTATTTGAAAGCATCAAATTAGAAGGTCAGGTGACCTACATGAATGAACGTTGCATATAGCCAGGCCTGAAGCAGCCCAACTAATTATAAACACTGTCCTGCAGAATTCCAGAGAAGTAACTGAACCTCCCCTTTTATAGCAAGCAGGAAGGAAAATGATCTGCTCATGCTGTTCAGTGGTTCCAATGTTCATGAGCTGTTATGGATTACTCGAGCAGCTACTGCTCAATTTGCAAGTAGATAGGTATGATGTGGTATCAGAGACATACCCCTTGCTCTTTAGTTGTGCACGTGACATTAATAATTTATAGAGGTTTCTTTTTAAAATACCTGTCTGACAACAATTAGTGTGATGCTGAAGGAGAATCCATGTACATCTATCCAAACAAAAATTCTATATATTGCTTCAAGGCAGATATCTTAGGTCTTAACATACACCTTTATTTGGATAAGTACTTAATAGTACTTTTATGTTTTGTTGAGTTATGCTATGTACTGTTAAGGCTATGCTAACAAAGTGTATTATTATATCATAGAAACTGATTGTTACTAACAGAGAATATTTTTTCCAAAATGGGAATTAATCAGATACTGTTATATATGGCACAGATTTCTCCTAGACCATTCAAAAAAAACCCTGTAGACATTAGGCAATTTTCTGTTATTCTCTAGAGGTTTGAAGGGTGTTTTTCTTTCATATGCTTTTGTAAAACCCTATCAAAATAATCTCTGCACAATTCTGCAGGACACCTATTTGGGAACCAGTTTTCACCTATTCCAAAAGGACCACAGGTAGATTGTTTGCCCTTCAAATTATGGAAGAATAAAGGGCGGGGGGGGGGATGACAAATGTTGTTATAAACAGAAAATTCACGTGAGTATGTTGGAAATCCAATCCACTTTCCACTAAAATGCGTGTTAAACATAGGAAACCTCCAATAGCAAACCAATGTATGAAGAAGAATCTTTAGTATAGAACATCAGGTGAAAGAGTTGTCAGGACAATTTAGCTGCTCCACAGTGACAGGTATAAAAACAAAACCAAAAAAACTCAAACTCCTCGTAATTAGAAAAAAGGGTTGGGGGAAAGAAGAAAAAAAAAAAAGAACAGACAAAACTGAAATATAAATCAATCTAATATGAGCAGGAGAGGAGGCATTAGTAGCTGAAGTAATGCCTCAGTGACAGACAGATGTGTGGTAGAGCTGCTTTATGCCTCTGAGGCCACCTTGCAAGGTAAAAAATGTTCCCACACTAAACATTTCATCAAGAAGAATAACAGATGGCGTCTTTCTTACTCTGTCCAGAATACTGTAATTTGCTTGGTGAAAGGATGGCTGAAGACATATTACTACCTGGTTCCTGTAGGTTGCTTCAGAGACAGCTGTTGCTGTTTTCCTAAGAGAAGAAAATGGGCCTGCTGGTGGATTGTCAATCATCTTGGGTTACAAGGTCGCAAAGACAGAGAGTCAGGATCATACATTTTGAACCTCAGTCGCAGCATGAATAACCACTGCTCTGTTCCTCTTTGGATGCACTGATCTTACGCGGGGCAGATTTATCAGATATCTTGCCTGCCAGATCCTCTTCATCCATATATGACTCCTGGTGCCTCACGCATGCATTGATACATGATGTGCTACCCCCAGATGATGATAGATTCAAACAGATGTGCCAAAATAGTTTTTCTTCCTTCATCTGAGGACAGGGATCTACCTTTGTATTTAGTATTAATCAGAGGGAGCATCAGTCAGGCAGTGGCTACAGAAAATACCTTGAGCTCTTAAAGTCGATATACTGTGTAACAATTCAGGTGGGGAGGAGAAATAAAACATTGAACAGATAACTTTGTCCGCCATGTCATGTACACGCTAGCATCCATCATCATTCTCTCCATTTTTTTCTGTTTCGTTTGTATATTCAGGGCTAGATTTGCACCAAATACCAAGCATGGAATTAGAGACTCCTATCCCACTGTTCTCTTAAAAATCAATCTGGTAATATTTACATACAGCCAGAATCTTGTCTTAAAGGTAAAATAAGGGTATGTTTTGGGATACTATAGGATAAGAGAGTTATTCATAGACAAGTAGAGCTGGTGAGGAATGCTGTTTACTGTGGAGGGTTTGGGTGGGTTTGGGTTTTTTTTTTTCTTTTTCTTTATTTTTAAAAATATTTCTCTTAGATAATGCCTTTGATCCAATTTTCTCTCCTGTAAGTATTTTTTTGAGAACCCAACCCCCCAAAATTAACTGAAAAATGAAGATGTCCTTTTTCCTCTTCCCTTATCTTAGTTACAACTAAAATAAAAACAAAACCAAAGAAACCAAAGCTCACACACTTGACTAACTAAAGGGTATTCAGGAAAACAAAAAAAAACAATAATGAAATTGTTTAGGAAAAAATGAAATTTCAAGTAGCTGGAGTGGAAGCTGGTCTCCTGACCATGCTGAGGTGCCTAGCTCAAATGCTGGTGTTTACATACTACAGATCTGAAGTTAATTGTGATGAATCCCATTGTGGGTACTTGGTAGAACAAGATGTTTTAATGAGGGCCCAGCTTATGGAGAATTGTCTGCTTGATTTCCTAAGTAGAAAGAGTATGAAGCAAATCTGCATGAACAGGGAGAAAGAAAACTAAGGAGTAGTTTTTCTGGTGTGTTTCTAGTAATACACAGAGGACTGGAGCTCATTGCAACAACTTTTTGAAGACATTTTTCCCATATTATTTTTCATTTACCAAGTACAGTCAATTGCAAGATGCCATCATGTAGCACCATTGGCATATACAAACAAGATTAATCCTATTTATAAGGCATTTTGGGGGGGGGGGGCACAGTGAACTTAACTTTAACTCAGCAATAGAGGAAAGTGGAATAAATTCCCCCTCTGAAAGGGACTACGATCTCAGCCATCTTCTGGGCAATTATTTCTGCCATTTACTGGAAAGGCAAGTTGGAGTGACTGACTTTCTAATTCAGGTATGTATACTGTGTCTAAATTATATGGATTAATCTTGGCAACAGAGATGAAGACGTTGTGAGAATCCTGCTTGTCTATATCTGCATTTAAAGGCAAGGAGAAAGGTTTCATAATATTGCCTTCTTGACCTTATTCCTCCATAAATGAGGAGCTGGAATACAGTCCCAACTTGGTATGTCCCCTTTGTTCAATCTTCAGGTTTCCAGGACAACATCCCCCTGACATGACATTTTGAGGAATGTTAATGAAAGTCCATCCATCTAACTTTACTCTTTTACTGGCTTGGTATCAGGAAGACAAAGGTAAGACTTTTCATGAAAAATATTTCTGTGGAATCAGCTATAAAGTTTAAAACTTTAAAGCTACACATGACTTGCCACATTGTAAGTTACAGCTAATTCACAGAATCAAAGAATCAGGTTGAGGTTGGAAGGGTCCTCTTCATATCAACAATCCCAACTCCTTGCTCAGGCAGGGTCAGCTAAAGCAGATTGTGCAGGACAGTGTCCAGCTGGGTTTTAAATATCTCCACTGATGGAGACTCTGCAGTGTCTCTGGGCGACCTGTGACAGTGCTGTCACCTCCACAGTAAAAAAAGTGTTTTGTTTAGATAGAATCAGGTGGAATTTGAAGTGGTGGGGTTTTTTTGTTTCAATTAATTCCTTCTTGTCATATCACTTGGTCCCTCCAGGAAAAGTCTGTCCCCCTCATCTTCATTTCCTTCAATCAGGTATTTATACAGGGGGATAAAACCCTCCTGAGCCTTCTCTTCTCCAAGCTTAACAGTCTCAGCTCCCTCAGCCTTTCCTCATATGAAAGATGTTCCAATCCCTTAATCATGTCAATTCTAGGGGATTTGGTTTTGGGTTTTGTTTGTTTGTTTTCTTTCTAAGACACACAATCAATCATGAAACACCATCAGTGGGAAATTATGGTTCCCTCTGGTTCTTGGTAAGGCATGCAACATTTATGTCTGTTGGTGGTTTCTTTGCTATACGGTACCACTAAGAATTTAGACTTGGCACCTGGGTGGAAAAAATCCATATACATTGTTTTCCCATTTGAAACCAAAGGACTAGCTTAATTTGTTGCTTTTTTTTTTTTTTTTTTTTTTAAACTGTGGAATTTTGGCTGGGACAGTTTAGCCATATATCTATTTACCTATTTTCTGACCTCCCCAGTTTTCTGGCAGTTTGCCTAGTCAAGAAGTGTAGTTAGATGTACTCAAAGAAACTATTACTTTGCAAGAGAATGTTAATTTTCTTTGAGGTAAGACCTGGTAACTGACTAACTGTACAAGTCTCAGTGAAAAGGCTCAGCTGGAACAACTTACCTGCTGAGGAGTGGGAATCTCCATCTGAGAGGAATAAACCTCCGAACATGTCTTCAGTCGCTTGTGATCATGTAAATATATGAACAGTTCTTCACAGTGAGGGTTGGGGGATTTTTTCAGCTGGTTTGCTGGATGACCTTTATCTACTGATTCACTGAGAAAGTAATGTTTTTCTGTGGAATGAGATTTCCATTTCTCACCCCCCCTAGAACATTAATACTAAGTGGTCTATGAATGGATTTTGAGTCAAAACCAAATACATTTAGAAGAATGGCCTCTCCACCGTGAAGTACATTGCACTACATGTGATTATTCTGTACAGGAATCTTAATTCAGGAAATCATCTTGGTTTTGAATTAGCATGTACATATAATCCTCGTAGTTATAATCATGTACAGACTTGATAATATACCTATGCACTTTTATGAATAAATGTCTTCTCATTAGATACAAAGAACAGTTGTAACATTTAATGCATGAATGCTCATAGTACTGGATGCATATGTTATAGAAAATTCAGATTAAGTTAATTATTTAATTAAATTAGTTAATTTAATGAGTAAATATTAATTATCATTAATTCATTTACTCTGAGACTAACTGTATCTATGCAAAACCACCTTAAAAGAAAACTAATTCTTTGGAGAAAAAAAGTAAATTATGCTTTTGTTAATAGAGTTTGCCATATTGTCTCAAGTTAGGCTAAATTGCAGCAAGAGAGTAAGCCCAAGAGTAAATATGATTTGTGGTTTATTTTATTAGTGTTCAAAGATTATCCTGTTAGGTGGAGAATATTTGCTAGGGAAAACTGATCCTGTTAATTTATCTTTGTTTATAAAACATTAGAGATGATGTTTAGATCATATATTAACATATCATGCATAATATGGAAGAACCAGATGCTCATGTTATGCTTTTAACTGTGATTGGTTGCTCTTAAAGCTTCTTCTTATGCATTTTTACTTTTATGGAAAGTGACAATTAAACTTCAATTATAAGTTCATTCTGGATTGTCTTTATTTTCTTTGTTTTAAATTAAAGGCTTTTTTTTCCCCCCTGTAAAAAATGTATATTGCTGTCTTAATTTGCTATGCCATCTGTGTCACTGCACGTTGCTCTCCTAATTTGCATTCTTTAGGGATGGAATCTGAGCCCTGCTGAAGCTAGTGGTCATTTGGCAGATCTTGTAGCGTGCATTGCTTAGCATAGGGGTACAAGGGACATTTCCTGTAGAAATGGGCATAAATACACCTACAAGGTGAGGTCAGTTGTACCAGCATACCTTCCCCAAAATCGTAATAACGTGGCTGTGGGAAACTGAAGTAGTCTAAAATTTCTAGTCCAGCACATCACACCATGAGTTTTCGTTTCTCTTTTTGTCAGCACTGCAATCGAATGCAACCCTAACAGTGAACCACACACTCATATTGACAGACCAGCACCTCCGACTGCCACACATTACAGTTTTTTTGGAAATTAACGTGCTTGAACATTGCCAAGTTTACTCCTTCAGGTTTTATTCTAGGAGTAGCACTGTTACTCTTGACAGGTAAACACGGCTGGGGATCAGGTGGAAAAATAAAATAAAAAAATAAGCAAAAAAAAGATTAAATGACTGATAATGAATACCTTTCACTGGACAACTCCAAACCCTTTAGCTGGAACTCAACTATGCAAATGAGTGATTCAGCTGAGACCAGGAGAGCCTGTGGCAGACAGCGAGTCTGGGATACTGAAGCAGGAACGGACACAGAAGGTGTGTGTTCCGACTAACACTGATGCAGCTCAAGAAGTTCCTTATTACTCAGGCTATGCAAATGCTACATCATCTCATTTGTGTGGCAAATGTCAACATAGGGTTCAAAACCTCTAATGAGGTTGAAAGTAGGAGCATCTGGGAAGAAGAGGATGGGAACATCTTCAACATTTCAGAAAGAGGTAATCTGATTTTTTTTTTTTTTTAATTAAAATAGTCCTAGTTAAGAGTAGAAGTACATTGAATATTGGACAACTCTGTAAGTGAATGGAAAGTAGTTTTTCAGCCATACTACCAGTAAAGGCACAGATTATCTCACGTTGTAAAACCTACTTGTTAAATCTAATAACAAAAAATTGTTCAATCTGCCATTTGCAAGTAGCTGTATCAAATCAACAAAACACCACTTTGATTTCCTGCCATTGGCTTGAACCCTTTAGGTCATACTGCACTTGAAAGTGGATGTGAAAGTCCACCCCAAGCCTGAAACTCCTCTTGACGTGCTGCGGAGTCAGGGGAATTGTCCTTGGATGTGTTACACCGTGACTCTCAGTGCTTGCAGCACTGCAATCACATTGATGAGGCTGGGAAAAGAGGAAGAAAATTAAAGCTCATATAGACATGGAAAAAAAATTAAACAAATTAACTTTTTTATATATTTTTTCTGGCTATAAGCAAAATTTTTATCTCAAGAGGAAAAATAAATTCAATTTACATTAGATCAACTTCTAGCTGTTCTGGGTGTTCAGAGTTATTACTTAAAAAGCCCTGTGCTGTCTGTCCATTTGTGCACAAATGCACTTGAGTTGATTTTAATTAAAAAACATCTTTAATAACTGGTTTATGCTGTTGAAAAAATAATTGGTTTTTCAGTAGGATATTCATGTATTAAACTTACTGTTCTATTAAAATGAGTATACCGAGCCTGGAACTACTTTTGCCCAATTCTCCAAGATCTTTTAGGGCCAGATCTTCTGATTACTCAGGTTTCTAAACCCATTCAATTTTAAGGAAATGTTTGTGCGAAGTTCACAGGCTGGAGAGTTCAGCCAGTTTCTCATCTATTTAATATACAGCAATTTTCTTAGACATGAAAGTGTTATTCGCATTGCTACAATAACTAGTGTCATAGTATTTGAACACTAAGACTCTCTCTCAGGACTGAATATGAGCACTTTTCCAAATTCTCTACTTTTATTTGTTTTATGCAGAAGAAAAATTAGTGGGATGGTGGATTTATCCAGAGAAAGCTCAGCCCAGTAACTGAAGGCAGCAATCCAGAGAAACAAGAAGGCTGACGGGGTGAAAGGAGGGAGAGGCAGTGCTGTAAGAAAGTTCCAGCTCCTGCTCACCACATTCCATCCCTCAGGATCTCATTACGTCCCACCTCCATCACCTTCACGCCAGTGTGCTGGTCCCAGCCCAGCTCGTACCACAGGACAGACGTGTTCCCCCCAGCAGCGCTGCGGCTTTGCAGGGTTCAAAGCAGAAAAGAGACGGAGTATCAGCTCTCCAGTGTGGTTGAAAGAAGCAGGATGACTAAACTCGGTGCTCTTGGTGCAGAGGAGAGTGGCAAAGAAGGGAGGAGGCAGAGGATGGAAACAGGACACTCCTTTATTGTGAGATAAATTACTCCCTTTGGCTTAACGTGCAGACGAATGTATTATTTCCTGGAGACCTTAGTGCAAATAGAAATCTGGGGAATCTTCTGGTATGTTTTATTGTGTAGAAGTTTAGCTGACACCAGCTGATGTTTTTGAAGCACGAACTCCTGCCATGCCCTAAAACAATTCCTCCTTTCCCTAAAGAGTGGAGAGGAAGACATGCATTCTGGGGCTTCACATCTGATTAGGCTGAAAATTTATCCCACCATGCTTAAGAGAATGTAGCATTGCTCTAAAGTCTTGAATCTTGAGATTTTGCAACTACTAACAGAACATATGAAATCATCATGAGGATAAGTTGAAGCACAAACCTGGTAAGGAAGGTCTTTTGGTCACTAAACTTTTGCCAAGACTTTGTACAGACCAAAATAAAATCTCTAAGGTGATAAAGTGTATAAAACATGATAGCAATCTCCTTGGCTACTGAGACCAGCAAAACTAGTTGCTATCGCTAGGCAATTTCAGAATTGCTGTATAGTTTCCACTCTCATTATCCAGAAGTAGAGGAGGAAGTGTGAAACCATAAACCATAAAGGAGCAAGCCTTTTCATTTATTTCAGTTGGTGCCATTTTCTTCAGTGCTATTACTTAAAATCTCACATAGGAAATGATGTTCCTCTGATTTAACAGCAAATTTCTCCCAGGCTCTTTTTTGGTGAATTAATCTGTTGCGTAGGAAAGGTGTTTTCTCCCTTCATAATCCGTACAGTACTGATTATGTGTGTTAATGACATACTTAATCTGATTCTCATTTTCTGGATAATTTTATAAAGCTAAAATAATTCTTGTGATGTCAACATGGTGATTCCAGATTTCCCAACTAATTAAGTTAAGTCTGTGTGTTTATGAAGTTGAAGAGATAGGGACAATTCTCTGGAAATAAATCAGCTGAGATTTCAATATGCTGAGCCTTAATCGATGTTAACAAATTTCAAGGCTTATATTATCCTAAAAATCTTGATCATTGAGATTTTTTCACTCTCATTTTCTCAAAAAGGTGTGGGGGTTTTTTCCTACTAGGCTGTATTAACACAAAATATTTCCAAAAATGAATTCTCTTGGGCTTTTTTGTCCTTCTTTAGTTCTGTATCACAGCAGAGAGCTGTTGTTTTTCTTCTGTTCTCAAAAAAAAAAAAAATTACAGCTCTTCATGGCATATCTGAGCTAAGTGTTGATTTCCAAAGCTTCTGCCGGAAGATATTTAATAATACTGTCACTCCCAGAGAATCCATACCATGGCAGGTTCTGACAACGTGCAAAATATGGAACAGGTGTGAATTTACCATCTGCATTTCCCTACAACACTGAGCCAGTGTCAGTAGGAATTAAACTAAGAGAAAGACCTTCGGAGGGAAACTCACAGCATACCTTGCTCTTGATGCTATTTCCATATTGGGAAGCAAAACAGTCACAGAGTTTGTAGAAGACTGTGTATCTTAGTTTCCCTATCTTTCTAAACCCCAGGTACCCAGATCAGAAGTAAAAGCTTGAGGGTTTTTTGAAGACATATGGTATAGTCATTTGATACTACATACCCACATAACTGTGTGTTATCCTAGAAGACAGCCGATGAACTTTCTCATTTTAGCATTGCCAACTTCCAGCATGGTGTCAGTTAAAACTGAGCTGACTATGCTATGGTGGAAAGGAACTTTTAACAATTAATCTGTTCTTGCCTGATGGGATTTGTGGCTAGAAAAATGTTCTGAGAGTCTAAATACTTGTGTTTCCTTCTGGGTCTGCTAATAACTCACCTTAGTAGATATTGGTGAGCTAGAGCCAAATTCCTTCAGCTGCCTTATTTTGGGGGTTGTTATTCTCACAAAAAAATTGCTTGGCCTCAGGAATACAATACAGAGCACCTAAGCTAGGCACATACAGTCAAGAATTATGCACTGAATAATGCCAAATACTTATTTATCGCTATAACCTATAATAGCTAATTTTGAACAGTGAATCTAGGGAAGTGAAAAATTTTATATCATTGAAAGTGTTACTTCGTGACAGGGAACTGAAAGATTTGGCAGACAGGAAATCTTCTGACCTAACAATTAATTCAGGAGGGCTACATGTCTATTCACTGGGAACTGAGAGCTCCATGTCTTCCCTTGACAGGTGGTACTTTCCAACTGAGGTAAATATAACACTCTTTTACACTACAGTAGTAAATCAGTGGCCCAGGAAAAGGGAAGCAAATCCTGAACATCAGCAAATCCTGAAAAAGGAAGCACTCCTGAACATGAGGAGACTTGCAACGTAAAGCTCTTCTAAGCTGCTGTATACTTCCCTCACCATACAATATTTTAAAATTAGAGAAGGCAGGAAAGGGAGAGCAATTCTCTTTAGTGATGCTGAAACTATACTATTGCATGAGTACCTATTCAGAGCCTTGAACCTAAGGTTTGGAAGGGTTTCATCCCATCATGTTCCTTGGAGACTGGTCCTGATGAATTGAATGTTCCCAGTCTCATCTTAGCTTTTAGGGGATAATTCACTGTTCCAGAAATATAATACAAGCACAGAACAATTTAGGTTGGAAGAAGCCCTCAGGATGTCATGTGGTTCAACACTCCACTCAGAACAAATAAATTCCACATTAGATCTGTCTGCCCAGGTCCTTGTCCAATAGTATTTGAAACATCTCCAGGGATGGATATTCTAGAGCAACTCTGTGAAACCTGTTCCCATGTTTGACCAGTGGCGGTAATCACGTGGAGTAAAGTGGTACATGAACTAATCATGCTATTAAGTCTCCTAAGGATTTTCCATGGGAAAGTGCCACCTCAAAAAATTAATCATAGAATCATTGAATGATGTGCATTGGAAGGCACCTTAAAGATCATCTAGTTCCAACCCCCCTGCCACAGGGGAAGGGATACCTTCCACCAGACCCAGTTGGTCAAAGCCTGGTCCAACCTGGCAGAACATCTATTAGCTGGAGAGAGGAACTGACCCAATGTTTGAATGTGTTTGATCTTTTTAATATGCAACAAGTGTTCCCATAGATTTCTGGTCAGAAATTAAGGCATAGATGGGGAATTTACTTCCCTGGCTATTGTCCAAGAACTGCTCTTCCAGTTGAACTATTTTGATGATTAGTTGAACAAAGTAATCCGGCTGAATCTCACTGTTTTTAATTCCTGTTGCCTTGGAGCTGTGAAAAAAGTGGATTATTATCTGTAGCATCACACTGAGGTTGCACATAAATGTAATTCCAGGGCTCTTTGTCTGCATTTTTCTTCCATTTATACTTAATGCAAACAAAAAAAAAAACAAAACAAAAAAACCCAAATAATCCGATATTCAGGTGTGCTTGTTGCTTAACTCCTTAAGCAGGTATTGTCGTAGAATTTTCTTTGACACCAGCTACAAACAGTCCTCATCTTTGGGTTTCTATAATAATCCATGCAGGAAATTAGCATAGGGCTGGACTTACAGACAGTATGGTGATATCTTTGAAGCTTACAGAGTTACCAGGCTGATCAATAATAGCATGAAGGACACTGAGGAGAGGCCTCTGAAGAAGCTCTACATGTCTCAGATATTGAAAAATCTGGTACAGTACTGGATTGAAAGAGAATCTGTATCTCAGAACCCATGGGGTGGAGTCTGTATCACCTAGCCTTAACCACCGAAATGTTAAGCATCCAGTTTAAGATACACATCCAGGCTCCTTTGATGAGCAACTTATTACCAGAAGCCACTAATCAAAACCCATGATATCCAAGATAATTAGGACAAATTACCCTCTAGAGGAGTCTATTTCTCTGCACAAGCATTAGAGGGACTGTAAAGATTAGTTTAGACTAGATTTTTAAGTTTCAGAAACATTACATTATGTGAGATGAATCCTACAGTAAATCTAAAGCAAACACAAAAACCCAGAGTTTGAACATATTGGACACATCACTACTCATAGAATCATAGACTGTTTGGGGTTGAAAGGGACCTTAGACATCATCTAATTCCAACCCCCCTGCCATGGGCAGGGACACCTTCCACTAGACCATTCCGAAACCAATTTATTTGATTTTAGACTAGCTCATTAAAAATGGTACTCTTTCAGAAAGAATAGAATATACAATGAATTTAGCTTTACTTCAATGAAAAGAATAGTACATTATCAAACTCACTTCAGTTGTTCATCACCAGAAAAACTGGTGGTTTTAAAGGGGAACAGTCTACCCTGATTTAGAAAAGCCAATGACTGTAAGACCAGGTAGTGTAAATAAGGATAATTAACAGTTGATGAAGGTGTATTCCTTTGTACATCCTAAAGATAAAGAGGTGCTCTGGATATTTAAACTGAATGTTAATTTAATTAGTAATTATTTCTAGAGATTTTTATTACTAAGTTGTGGACAGGGGAGTGAGAAATGTAAACATTGCCTCCCCCCCCAAAACCTACCCGAATCAAAGCACAAACAAAAAACCCAAAGAGCTTTAGAAAGTCTGTGTCTGACCTCTCAGAATCATTTTTAAAGCATGTAATAAATTAAGTAATCGGGCATGCTTTCCTATCCTACAGCAAAATGCCTCTTGATGCAATTAAATGCCTTAAGATTCAGAAACCCAGACCTACCTGTCTCTTCAGCTTGTGACAGCCAGTCATGTGTGAGAAAGGTCAGTCATGTAAAAGAAATTAAATGAGTTCTGCAAGGACTTAACTGGAATTGTTGCAAAGCTCTCCAAACAGCAAAGGTGATTAAAAGTCCGATCAATGTCAGATGCAAGGAAAGATGCTCATTAATATCCACATCACTGGGTCACAAACACCCTGCTCATCCATATGACAGGACTGTGTACTTAATGATGTGATCAAAAGTGATATTCATGAGAGAACAATGTACTCCATCCCACCTCAGCACTATATGTTGCATATCCTGCCGGTACTCCTAAAAAGGATTTGACAGTTTTGATATCTGCATGAGGATTTTATAAAAGGAAGAAATGCATTTATACCAAGCCAGATAAATACTTTGTTACACACTGAATTAAATGCAGCTATTATTATTCCAGTGTTCAAAGTAAAACAAAATGTGCTTGAGGATCTTTCTGAAACTTTGCTAAAATCAAAGAAAACTTCTAGCATTAGAAAGGAGTTTTAATACTAAGGATATTAATTAACTGATCTGAAAATGCATTTCAATAACATTGTATTCTTGTGTAATAAAGATATGTACCGGGTACTATACAGGCTCACACTTTAAGTACTCAGAACCGCAGATAGCCAAGCTCATTCAACTAATTACAAAGGACATTTCTTCTCAGCAATTTTTAACAAACTTAGGAGTAAAAATCTAGGGTTTTTTCCTAAACTGCTTTAATAATTTTGGCCAAGACCTATTTCTGGTTTGACTGTTAATGACTCATTAAACAAATAAGCTTATTTATATTTATTATTCTCTGCTCTGAATATTTTCGCTTTGTAGCCATAGGTAGTTGAACCAGAACACAAGGAGGTGCAACTTTTCAAAAGCAAAGAAGGTAGATAATACTGACTGGCATATAACTTGCTAGTGTTAAGTATTTAATTTGAACATCGCTAGTTAAGATACCTACACAACTCTGGTAGCTGAAGGATAGGCACCTCTAGTAACACCTTAGCTGGCACTGCTCAGAGCACTGAAGGTATGAATAGTTAAGTCCTCACTTCCCAGTGCAGCTAAAGAGACATGCAGAGCTCCCCCAGAGCTACAAGAAGAGAGGCACCCTTGCTGGTCAACCATGCAGTACCCCAGACTGCCAAACTGTGATTTAGGCACCACATTGCTAGAGACACATGTTCCTACTGATCAAGATCCTCAGCTTGAGAATTGTTGGCTTACCCAGTGAAGAACTGATTCATTATTATGGACTGCACAAAAAAAACCCCCACCAAAACCAACCCCCCCGCCCAACCCTCCCCCAAAACAAAACCATACAAAATTCTCATCTTACTTTTGGCATTTTATTAAATTCAATACAGTTTTACTCCATGAGAAGTAAGATCAAAATCACTTTCCAGGATCCAAAATGGCTGAAGAAGTCTAGAGCTGATACTGTTTTTTTTTATGAAAGATAATGACTTTCCAAAGGCTGAGGGATCTGAGAAGATATAAACCTTCCTCTTGTGTGGTGCTTAATTCAATGCACTGAGAGTTTGTTTTCCCCCCCCTTATTTTTACCCCTTTTTCCACCTGTGCAGAGAAGGCTTCATGAAATATTTTCCATCCCTGTGGGAAATAATAACACAAAAGAAGCAGCCTCTGAAGAATCAGATGCAGAATCATTCCTAAATGATGGGTCCTTTTCACTCAGTTACGAACACAGAGGTCAGGAATATCTTTGCACGTCCTAGTGGCACTGGCATGAAGCTGAGTACAGGAGCCATCTCAGGAGGGCTTCATTTGTTTATGTGATGCTGAAGTAAGAGAAAAAAATAATATAATTATTAATTCCAAGACATTTATTTTTCTTCTGCATTTGCTTTGTTATTATTGTTACTTTCTTTAAGGTTCTGCTTGATTTCCTCTCAACATCTCTTCTCTACCTACAGCTTGATTGGAAGACAAGAACATGTAATTATTTGCTCACTTTTCATTTCAGCTGATTAAAAGAAAAAAGAAACGTTTGCTTGGGTCAAAGGTTATTACAATGCATAATTAATTGTCCAATATCATCTTAATCAACAACTTTCCAGTTTCAGTTTCTTTGCATTTATCAAGGGAAAGGCGGGGTTAAATAGAGGTATTTAATCAACTATGCATGAATTGCCAGAAATGGATTTCTGTAAGGGAGCCTTCAACCAGTTATTAGGAAAGGTGCTGAAGTGAAACAACCTTCCTCTAAGAGCGGTGGATTACACTGGTTTGCAGGAATGAACTTAAGTATTATTGAACAAAATATTTCAGTCACAAGTTCCATCTCCATCTGCTTAATGAATTGAAGTGTCAAGAAAATTTGAAGAGGCAGCCCAGGAAAACAGAAATGTAATTTAATGCAACATGAATCATTTGTTGGCCAAATGTACAGTATTGATGGGATTCCAGACAAAGCATTTAGATTATAGCTATTGTTACAGGAAAAGGCATTTAATTTGTCCAGTGATTCATATGTTTAGAGGTAGATTATTTAAAAAAAATCACAGGAAACTAAACTTGTCACAGTCTTCTAGAAGACCTAATTGGCAAAACAGTAAATCTTTTTACTTTCAGAAGTGTAACTTTAAGGCATCTCTGCTTCTTTAATGTAGTCAGGAAAACATATCCTGCATAACTTTCTCAAAAATCATGTAAAATCTGAGGCTGTCTGATAAAGATGTACAAGCTGGTTAAGTCTTCTATCAGTTCCTGTTATTTGTCTCATTGCTTTGAGTCTCTGTAGTTCTGGAGCCACTAACTCAATCTACTGAAACCACTAAGTGGACACACACTCTGTTTTCCTCAATTTCCCTGATGCAGATAGTGTGTTATATGAACATATACTATCTAGGTAGTGATGTAGCTTTTCTCTCTTTTTCTCTTTTTTCCCTTTTCACAGCACAACTTAATATCTAAGTGTTAATTTATTAACTTTTACCTGTGTATTAAATGAATTTTGCGCCACTCTCAGTACAGTGTTCAGCTGCAGGACTGCAGAAAGAAAAAGAGGTGTCATTAAAAGAAAATTTGATGGAGGTGAGTTACATATACGGTCATCCAGAGTGTCCGCTGGCACAGCTTTGGCCTGTAACAATGAACCTTCTCCCACAACGCCCACACCTGCTTCCCAGGGCAGCACAAGCCAACGCAACACAAAACTGCACAAACTGCATGTGTCTACCAAGCTGCATGGACAAAACCACGTAGTTTAGGGAGAAAGAGTTTCTCTCTCGGAATAAAAAGCATGCCACACCATTTGTTCTCTGTGCCAAAGACCCTTTTTATTTGCTAAGATAGGTGTAAAGAAATAACACTTTGTTTGGACCTCTGGATATAAGCATAACTAATACTATTTTGTGTGTCTGTGTAGATGACATTTTGATTAATTATCACATGCTGCAATCTCTCCCTTTTTTCTTTTACCTCCCTTATCAATAAAGATAGGCAAATTTAATCAGATCCTTGACTGCCAGGGATAGGATACCGTTAACTGAATGGGCATGAAACAGTGTAAAATGCAGGCATGAGTGATACTTTGCCACAAAAGACAAGGCCTCTGAGTTGCAGAATTTGTGGAGAAAGGAAAAAAAAAGGAAATTAAAAAGATGACAGAAACCAATATCACTCTGGTTCTTCTATGATAAGGTAATTTAAATATGCAGACATAGTTAGAATACAGCATACTCTTTTCTGGGTAAAAAACTGATTGGATGGCTGGGCCTGTGAGAGACTGAATTGTTATCTCGAGCTATTTGTCTCAAGGATCTGCTGTGACGAGCCACTTATCCCAGAGATGGCTTGTTTAAGCAGGGCACTTCTCTGTCCAAAAGGACTACCAGGCCACTGAGGCATCCAGGGGAGGAGACAGGCCAGAGCCAGGGAAGAATGTGGAGACTACCATTGTCATGGAAACTGTAGTCTTTGAGAGAAGGTGCTGGTTTCTGGTGTGGATCATGCAAAGGTCGCGTGATAGACGAAACCTGCAGCGCGTGAACAGTGCATGAACAGTACGTATGTGCATGCATCATTGAACTATGCCCTGTAAAAAAACAAGGAGACAAGCCGTGGTGTGCACCCACCACCAAAGAATTGAAGACTGAGGACCAATGGGATGCCACTGGATCCGTGGTGGTGACTATCCCCGCAACTCTATCCCGACTGCTTGCTTGATTTCTGCCTTTTCTTCCATTCTATCCTATTGCTACTATTTTCTACTTTTGATAATAAAAGCTCTTTTGGGTATATGGCATTTGACCTTGTTTGTGTCTTAATCTCGCTCTTGGGATCATACCAAAACCTTCCCTGACATTGGATCGGGACAAGGCCCGAAGTGTTGTGGTGAATGGAGTTAAATCCAGTTGGCAACTGGTCACAAGTGGTGTTCCCCAACGCTCAGTATTGGGGCCAGTTCTGTTTATTATCTTTATCAATGGTCCGGACAAGAGCATCAAGTGCACCCTCAGTAAGTTTGCAGACAACACCAAGTTGGGAGGCAGGGTCAATCTGCTCAAGGGTAGGCAGGCTCTACAGAGGGATCTGGACAGGCTGGATCGATGGGCCGAGGCCAACTGTATGAGGTTTAACAAGGCCAAGTGCCGGGTCCTGCACTTGGGTCACAGCAACCCCATGCAGCACTACAGGCTTGGGGAAGAGTGGCTGGAAAGCTGCCTGTTGGAAAAGGACCTGGGGGGTTGCTCAATAGCTGGCTGAATATGAGCTGGCAGTGTGCCCAGGTGGCCAGAAAGGCCAGTAGCATCCTGGCTTGTATCAGAAATAGTGTGGCCAGCAAGACCAGGTAGTGATTGAGCCCTTGTACTTGGCACTGGTGAGGCCACGCCTCAAATACTGTGTTCAGTTTTGGGCCCCTCGCTACAAGAAAGACATGGAGGTGGTGGAGCGTGTCCAGAGAAGGGCAATAAAGCTGGTGAAGGGTCTAGAGAACAAGTCTTACGAGGAGCGGCTGAGGGAACTGGGGTTGTTTAGCCTGGAGAAAAGGAGGCTGAGGGGAGACCTTATCGCTCTCTGCAACTACCTGAAAGGAGGGTGTAGTGAGGTGGGTGTCAGTGTCTTTTCCCAAGTAACAAGTGGTAGGACAAGAGGAAATGGCCTCAAGTTGTGCCAGGGGAGCTTTAGATTGGATATTAGGAAAAAATTCTTCACCAAAAGGGTTGTCAAGCATTGGAACAGGCTGCCCAGGGAAGTGGTGGAGTCACCACCCCTGAAGGTATTTAAAAGACATGTAGACGTGGCACTTAGGGACATGGTGTAGTGGTGGACTTGGCAGTGTTAGATTTATGGTTGGAGTTGATGATCTTAAAGGTCTTTTCCAACCTAAATGATTCTGTGATTCTAGATGATCATTGTAGGTCCCTTCTAACTAAAATATTCTATTCTATTCTATTCTATTCTATTCTATTCTATTCTATTCTATTCTAAATATGGTCATTTGGATGTTAATAATACCGTAATTCAGAAACTAAAGCACAAGGAGAGGCTGAGGACAAACAAGATGGGCGTTAAGGACTGAAGAACCACTGAGCAAGTTACAGAAGTTACAGGAGTTAACTGTCTGGGGTAACAGATCAGATGACTCTTTTCCCCAGTGACTACTGAGAGACGTCTCAGCATTTCTGTAAGATGACATATACCTTTTGACAGCCAAATAGGTCAGATTAATCAATCACATTCCCAATTCTTGCAATGGTGGCTGTACATACAAATGTGGATTCTCATCATTATCAAGCTAGGTTCAAGTCCTGGTAAGATAAGCATTAGCAGCTTGTCTTCCTGAAGGGAAATATTATTTCCCATACCTGTAATTTCTACTAAACTTCATGGAGACTACCTATACTAACTGTGGTGGGGAAAGGGCGAACAAGAGGACTTCAGTCTTTTGAGTCAATGGTCCAAGTTCAGGAAAAAATCCATAAGTTTTAGAGAGGTCAAGAGGCCTTAGTAGTCAGAAAGCAGTGCAAATCAACTAGTAGATGAAAATAAAAAGGTCAAGACATACACACAGGCCCTTACAGTAACATCCAGTTCCCTCTGTACAGACTATGAAGGTTTGAAGGTTTTCTAAGTAGCTTCTAGACTATAGACAAGCTTCCAGATGCTCCTCAAACCACTTCATTAAGTCATTTTTTGTGTGCATTCTTCACTATACTTTTGGAGAAGCAGTGACATTGAAATCTCTTGGCTACTGCAGTGTATCGTATGCCAGGTTAGCTGAGGTCTGGATCTACCACGTTCTTCCTTCATCTCTTACTTCAATTGGGACAGCAGTTAAGTACCATTTGCATGAATTTCTAGTGCAGTCAGAACATAAGCAACTGAATTAACAGTAATAACGCTTGATTACATGCTTAAAATTATAAACATGCTTCAATGCTGTTCTAGCTGAAGACAGTGTGGTTCTAGGACCTTAGCTTCTTTCTCTGCCATTCAGTCTGTCTACATCAGTTTACTCATTTATAAAACAGAACATTTGCCTATATGCCAGACAGGCTTATTCAATTAATATTTTAAGCTGCCAGGGGATTCTTGGATGAAATTCATTATAATGCAAAAATATAAAAATTCTTTTTATGTAATCCTTTGGTTTTCAAATGAACTCTGAAAGAACATTCCATGTTAAGATAAAAGCTGAATGAGTATAATTGTAGAGGGTCAAAAAGTCCAGTATTACAGAACAATTTCCTTAACGTGATAATACCTAACAAAGCTTCTGGAATCTTTCAATTAACTCTTTCCCATAGAGAATACCTGAGGCTCCATATAATGAGTAACATTATGATTCTATGATTAATATAATTTAAATCTCAATAGTTTAGTTCCTGTTCAGATAACTGGAGACAGATTCAAGGGAAGTTTGTTTGTTTGTTTGTTTATGGTAAAATACATTAGAATTGTCAAGATTTAAAAATCCGTCCCCCCCCCCCAAATCATATTTTTGTTTAAAAGGTTCTTGCTTTTTAGGACTGAATATAAACCCAAAAACCTGTATATAAAAAGAGTACTGGTGGATTTACACAATAAGAATTACAAATCCTTTATAGATTCTGTTAAATTTATTATCTTACCAGACTGGCACTTAGAACACCAGGATGTCTGTTTGCAGGTAAAAGACATTTCAAATATGGTAATTTACTTGTGTAGTCAAAGGGTGAAATCTTGCATTTACTCTTATATTGTCATAGAATATGACTCAGAGAGGGTCATCTTTCCTTACCTTTCTGGAGAAAGCAATTAATCTTTCAATGCCAAATACCATATTCTCTGTTATATGCCTTTTATCATTTAGAGAAATGAAGGACTCTTAACTACTGTTCATTCTTATTTATGAAATCAGTACAATTTCCCAGTGGTGTACAATAACTGAACAGGAGGTTACGGAAGTTTACAACAACTTCTGCAGGGTAGAATTTTTTCCCATAGTGCCATTTCATTTATTTCTTTAATATTCAGTGTTTGTGTAAAATTTCCCACCTCAAATCAGCAGGTTCTTGCACATGTCCATTTTTTGTGCTAAGAGTGCCAGACAAAAAGTACAAAACAACCCAAACCTTTCTTTTCACTGGAAAGGATGCAGTGTCACTATGCACACTGCATGGAAAAAAAAGATTCAGTTCAGAATCTACATTGACAGGTGTTAAGTGTTCATGTTTCAAGCTTTTACAGTTTCATTTTGAATATATCACACCTCTAATCAAGACAATTTAAACCTATGACCTTAGCACAGGGTAATTTTTGATTGAACTAAATACACATAACAGTATTAGTAATAGCTGTATAAAGTGATTTGTCTGCCCTGCCCCTAGTGAGGGTTTCTTGCTCCTTTGAAGAAATAAAGTGGGAATCTGTATCATCATTTCCTTATTTTGTTTTCTTAACTGTTTGTTTTCTGGCAACCAACTGCACATAAGCCAAACCTTGCAAACAGCTAAAGCAGTGATTAAGGCAGGAATCATGTTTAATACCAGCATCTTAATGTCCAAGTGGAATTCACAGTCACATGCACTTTATGCCATCTTTAAGCGTTTAGCCAAATTAATCAGTATGTACACAAGGTCCCAAATAAAAAAATTTGGAAAACACTGTAAGACTCATTAAATTCTTTTCCTTTTTTGATAAGTTAATGGGAAAGCTTTCTGTCTTCTTTCTCTTTTATCATTTTTTGTTTCTTTGAGGCAAATAAAGAAGCTGCTTAAAAATTTAAGGATAACACTGCTATGGGATATCATCTTCCAGAGCATGCAGGGTAGGACAAGCTTTTCTTACTCCACATGATAGATATCCAAAATAGTTTAGATAACCCAGCTCTTTAAAGTGACTCTTTATCCACACAAAGGTAATCCAGCGCAGTTAGCACTAGTGTAGTTGTAGATGTCTAAATTGCATTGTAAACACTTGAAAGTCTGTTGTGATGACTGCCATTCCTTACAACAGAGCATGTTCTCCCTCCATTTTATAACTATTGGTACAATGCCAAAACACCAATGTTTAATATGCCACTTGAATATTTGTTCTGTGCGCATGAACACCTACTCTTAATGCCATGGTGTCATGGAGAAATATGAATTTAATCTGGATGATGTCTGATCGTATGATCACATATTTTTCAAATTAGTCAATGTGTATGAATGGTGTTCATGTTAAGGTAGAACAGTTTGCTCGTTCCCTAGAATTATAAGTAGATTTTAATGATTGGTCAAACTCCTTTTTTAAAATATCATAGCTAGATCTCTGGAGTAGTTTTATCTCACTTGTCTTCAGGTGTTTATAAGGCAATGCAGAGACAAGAGCTAGGTGTTTCAGGCTTCCTTTAAAGCCAAAGAAGAAAAAGAAGCATCTCAAGGCCACAGTTCATCTGATTTATTATGGATGTCTATTTTAGCATGAGATTGACTGCACTAATTGTGCTTGTTTATCTTAATTGATTATAAAGGAGAACACAAAGACTCAGTCGGGTCTGGTTATCTATAAAGTTCATATCTATCTTTGGTCACATCAACCCACATCAACCTTCTATGAGAAATACAGCAGGATTCTTTTTTAATTCTTTCCCACTACCAGAAGTAAATCAGTTAAATAGGAAAACTTTAAAGTAATCTAAACTATTGAAAACATACCTACGGTCATCAGTTAATCAATGAATGGCATAAATGGTTTGTGATTTATAACCTTTTCTTTCTTCTCTGACTTCTGTTAGAAAGGAAAACTTTTTTTTTTTTTTTAATAATGAATAGAGACAATAGAAAAACATATTAAACACGTAAGATTTCCCAGTGACAAGAGAAGACAGGTTATGGTTTTTTACCTGTCTTATCTATTTACTCTGCTTTTTGCTATGTAACTTCCAGAATCTTGGTATGTTACTGAATATCTCCAGCCACACTTACAGAGTTATTGACATAACTAGAGATTAAAACAAGTGTTTAGAAGGACTAGTAGTCAAACTTCCATGACCTACCAGCCTTCTGTCTTTTGCAAGAACATATTGGGCCACACCATGAAAAACAGCATCCAATTTCTAGGAGGAGGGTATCTGGTAAAAACTTTGTCAAAAGATGTGACCAAAGAGTTAAGCTTGAGTTTTACAGATACTATGGGTATTTATTTATACAGGATTTAAAGTGTTGGCTCCTGCACCAGGGATAAGGACCAAGCACCGGTTTTGCTGGCATCCCAAACTGTAACTGCCTGCTAGCTCAGATCAGGGATGGTGTGGTGGGATGAGCAGTGGCTGGCACACCACGAATGTAGCAGCCCAAGTTTCACAGTCCACACTTGGTCCCAGAGCATTTTCAGTCTGATATGCCCAGCATCTGAAATGGTGCCAAATGCATCAAGAATTGGCTGAAGGCAGAAGTGTTGCTTCTGATACCTACTATCAGAGGGATATATACAAGTAGTCAAGCACTTTTTCCTGAAAGAGAACCTGTCTAATATTTCTGCCTCTTTCCACAAGGTCTCATGAAGAGGATGCTGAAAGGGTGCAGGATATAGTAGTACTCTGCCAGCCTCGATCAATATTGCGATGACCCCTGACCATTTGGATGGCCTTGTGGAGGTCTGTAATGGTTTATGCCATAAGTCACTTGTAGGTAGTCATTTATAGAGTTATGTAGGGAAGAAGTCTCTCTAACCCAAATTTAGAATCTTTGTTGCTGAGATTTTGGATATTCCCGTTATTTATATTAGGATAATCTCAGAACCTCATAAGAAAAATAAAAGTAGGAAATAACTCTAAACCACGCTAATATTCAATACACTTAGATAAGTTAGAGATCTGAGTAGAATACGGTTTATGCCACTGATTTTTTTGTTTGTGCTTAAATGGGCTGCAGAAATTAAAGAATTGCCAGGTAATGTCTTAATTCATTATAGACTGTAAGATAAAACCTGATTTGATAGATAAATCAGAGCAGCTGCTTAATTAAAGCGATCTAAAAAAGGAAGAGTTGGACTGGAAAAGCGTTAACCTTCATGGAATTGGGCTTTTGTTACCTTTTCTATGTTTGCAACTATTAAGCTCTTTCTTGAAAAGATAACTTTTTTTAGAGATCAAAACCTGTATTTATGAAGAGTTTTTGGTAGAAAAGGGAGACTAGGAAGATAGGGTGTGCAAATGAACTATGTCCATGCATAATATTTGTAGTATGGGAATGGTTACTTAAGTACAAGAGTGATGACTTAACTAGCTATGATTTTAGAGATATTTAATTAATCTGTTGTTATAAATACACAGAAGAAATGCAATTGCCTCAGACCAAACAGAAGTGTATTCTGAGGCCAGGAATAATGATCTAATCTGATTTAATATTAGCACTGATTTTGGAATTCCACACAGCGATTTTTCCATGATGTCAAATAACAAATAAAATTACCCTGCTTTAGATAAAGCACTTTGCCTTGAAAGAAGTAAAAGTAATTAAACAGTCCCTTGCTAAATTGATATGGTCATTTACTTGTCTCAGCTACCAAAATGTGAGTGCTTATTTCCATTTTGAAGTTTATTGATTTTAACTGTCAGTGGCTTGATTTTGCTGTTGTCTGCTTCACACCGTGGAGTTATAGGACACTGTGGAAGAGAAGCAGATGCCTAAACATAGATGCCTAGTATTTATGGTATTCAATGTGACTTTGACCTGCTGCTCTAGACCAGCTCAGGCCCTATGTCATATCTACCACAAGGATATCTCAGATATTATAAAGCATCTCCAATTGCACTAGTCTTAGGCAACAGAAACAAACCACTTATTAGGCAGCTGAAGACCTACCTGTTCCTCAGAACCTTTCTATACCTTCAACTATCTATAACCTTAATATTTATAATTAAAGCTTGCTTTTTACCAAGCCTGGCCATAAGCTGCTCTTCAGCAGTAGATGAGATCATACCTCTCAAAGTCCCTGTGTATTTCCTACAAGGAAAATTCTGCTCTGAACTATAATGACAAGCTTATTGGAAATAGAGTAGAAGAAATCTCATTTCCATTCCAGCAAAGGGAGGAACTAAACCAGTCCTTGTTTCGGATGTTCAAGTGGCTCCAGATCAAAAAGATTAATTTTATCTTTGTGGAAGTGATGATATAAGAAGGTGACATATGGTGTGCAATAAATCCATAACAGTAGATTAAACAGTGCCAAAACATGGTCTTGGACATTGGTGCTTGGTTGTTCATACCACTACCTTGTTCACACCACTACATTATTCACACTGCCTGTGGCATGACTTCAGTGTCTGCAAGCTGCAGCTGTCTCAAACAGCTAACAGATATGGTTTAGGAGGTAGGAAGGGCCAATGACCATTCCCAAGAGGCTGCCTAGTTTTAGAGAGTAAGAGAATCTAGTAGTAAAGAAATTGGCTTTCTGTCCCATGTGCTTCAGTGTCTGAGACTGTTTCTAGGTATGTTGAGTTTATTATCATAATCTTGGAGACTCAGATTTATCTCTAACTCACATGGGCTTCTGAAGTAAAGAAATTGCTGGGGGATGCATCCAGAGCAGAGACTGACCCTGAAATATGCTATGTCCTTCATTGTTTCGGCACCCGATCCGTGTCATTGTGATGATGAACTCAAACTAGAGCAAATGCACAGCATGCCTGTGACATGAGAGGAAACTGAGACCGTACCTGATAGAAGGGGACCAAACCATCTCTGATCCTAAGTGTTATGAAACCAAGGTTGGTGAACGGCAATAATCATCAGGGAAGGAACAGTGCTATCTAAGCTGAAAGACAATGTGCAGAAAGCCAAATGGCCAAAAGACTTTTGCTAATATGAGGATGAAAATTAGAAGGTGTTTTTTTGTTTGCTTGTTTGTTTTTTAATATTTGTGCAACAAAATTCTGGAACAGGCTTTAAGACTGCCTAATGTGCTGCTACACTGAGAGAACTGAAACTCAAAAAGTGGGAAAGTCCTTCTTGTCATCGGTCCTTATGGAATCACCTTTTGGCCATTGTTCAGTGGTGTGTTAGAGAGGGCTGTGAGTGCTGTTTTCAGTCAAGCTACTGCAGAGCAAGCTTCCTATCACGAGCATATCACCTTTTAGCAGCCAAAATTTGTTCTCATGTAAAAACAAATTGAGACTTTCTGTGAGCAAGGAATCAGCATGTAGCAATTTACATTTTCATCAACAAGGAGGTGTTTCATCTTTTAACTTGTGCCACATTGCTCTATTATAAATAAAGGGGCTTGTTATGTATAGATAGCATTAGGCTGTGATACTGCTTAAAGAAGAAATGTTATCCTGTTTTTGAATTACAAAGCCATTCAGATTCCTTTTCAACTGATAAACCCAGTGTCATTTAATTTAGCAGTTGCTCACATTAAAAGAATAAAGAGATGGTGAATAGCCCTAAGATGAATATCCTTCAATTATTTTTTATTGTTTCTGAGGAAGTTTTATTTTGCTTTTTACATATGGAACATGATTGAAAGAATTAACCAGGGGAAACAAAGTATTATTGTTGGTTAATATTGTTGCTATTTGTATTACAACAACACATAAAGGAACAAAATGATCAGGGCTCATTTTGCTAAGATCACTGTAACGGATTTGCAGTCTAAGTAGGCAAAATGCACACACGGTGGTAGAATTTGAATAGAGGACAGGCTACTGAGGCACAGAACTGAACTCATAAATGGGAACTGGTGTTTTACCTTTCCTGCTTCAAGAGAGATTTAATCACCTTCCCTCTGTTAAAACAAAGGGAATGTTACAAATTTTATTCAACAAGAAATATGTGAGCTCTCAGCACTGAATACAGTTCTTACCCAAATGATTACTCTATGAGCCAGCAACCCCTTAGATCTTCATATGTGCTTCTTCACTGATAACTGTTTTTGTGTAATGTATTAATGGACTGATCCCCTCTGTCTGTTGATCTTTTTTAATATTTCTTAAGAATATGGCCAGGTCTAAGCTATAGTAACTCTAAACACATGATGCAAATGACACCAAAGCCCATGCTGTATTTAACTTCTTATTTTACATTAAAGACACAAAAGCAAGAACCCTACCATGGCCCCATTTTACATACAGGATTTTTTCTGTATGCTTTGGCACTCTCAGATTCAAGGGCAGAGACTTATCTTGCAGAGTTGGGAAATGACACAGGGCACACATGGAATCAGTGTCAAAGCTAAACAGCTCAGATCTGTTAGCCACCAGCCAAGTGCTTTAATCTTATGTCCTAGTTACATAGCTGTTCTTATATATTTGGCAAAAAATGCAGTGTGTCTGCTGTAATAATAATCCTAAATACTCACTTCAGTCCTGCTTAACACTGCCAGAACACTTCATAGCCTTTGGTCTATGATGTGATTTGGCGTGGGATTTGTCCACGTTTTTCAGCCATGTAGACTATGACCAAAGCATAAATGCTCTTGCACTCATGCTTATTTCTCCTGGAGTCGGGAGTGGCCTTGACTTCAGAGCGCCCTGCTTTGGGCACTCCTTACATCTTCAATCTACTTATGCTGAAGAGTCTTACCATCCTTGATGGCTTTGTGCTTACTACTCCTGGGAGGACAGGAATCTGTTCTTTTTGTCTTATAGTTGGGAAGCTGAAGTACAGAAAAAGACAGAGGCAGATATCTCAATTTGTGCTCTTCAGTCCCCACTGATTTCAGCGGGTGTCTATGTAAGTGTTATTTTATGTGTACACTGACCTTTTGGCACTTGGCAGGGACTATGTTTTTACTAACTTTATCCTTCAAGAATGAGATCTGTAGCTTAACTTCACTGTACACAGAAAGACAAAAGTACTCTTAAGATGATGGTTTTTCCCATTCTAAGACTGCTATAATGAATTATCTAGAACAGGTTTCTAGACATGCTTCTATCTTTCTATTGAATATAGAGATATTTTGCATGGGAGCATATCAAATTGGATAGCCAATTTTAAGTGGGCAAAGGTGGTTCAGATGAATCCTACCCTTAGCTACCATTTAAAATCTGTCAAAAAATTGCCAGAGGCTGTAAGAGAGAGCTAAACACAGATGTCTCAGATCCTGATCACTTGCTGAAAACACTAGACCATTTTTTATTTTTGAGGAAAGGCTTGATGAGACTAGGCGTTATGCTTAAAGACAATATGCTTATATACCTCACTGGAAGAGTGCTATTATGAATCATTAAGACATGGTGCAGCTTTGTCTTGGAAGGAACAAAGACAGTATTATTAATGTACTTGGGAAATATTAGTGTTTTGGGGATGAAACTACAGCTGTAAATAAATAAATAATCTACTCTTTCCTACTAAGTGACGGTTGATATTTCATTCCTAAAGTTGTGCTGCTACAGACAAGGTTGAAATTTTGTGATTTTTTTTCAAACCTTCACTCAGAAGAAAGGGTAAGGGCAGGGACAAAGGGTCAATAGTAAGGGCAGAAGGGAAGGGAAGGGAAGGGAAGGGAAGGGAAGGGAAGGGAAGAGGTTTGAGGACTAAATGAAATGACAAATGATTCACAATTTGTAAAAAGAAATATAAGTAACAACCTTAACTATTTTCTGGCTCTGGAACCGTAACTATTTTCTGTCCCTGGAGGTGGGGCAGGATTTATTATTATAGATATTGTGAGACCCTCTACATTCATAACATTATTTAGCAGTAATTAGGAGTATCTTTTCCATTTTTTCCATATGCTTTCATATTGACCAATGTTAAGCACATACTGTTGTCAGTTATGGGTACACTACATGAATGAAAAATTGGTGAACGGTGATAGAAAGACATGAACTTACAAACAGTTCTAAGAGTCCAGAAATGAGGGTCCAGATCTTATTTTCTTTTCCCTTCCTGCCATTGTTCCCCTCAACAATGTCATAAGACCTATCTTTAATATTTAATTTTTGTTTTTAAAATGTTATTTATTTATTTATTTGTTTGAACAGTCTCTTTCCTCCACCTTGCCAACACCAACAACAGATGTTCTTAACTTCATCGAGACCAGGCCGTTCCTTATCATTATAATCCATGCAGTGCTGAGTGAGAAGAGGAGGGAATGAGAAGTTGCCCTTAGCCTTCACCCCATCAGCTCAACAGGGACCGTAGCGTGTTTCCCAAAGGGAAAAGCATTGGGGGAGTTCTGATTCACTCTGTTGATACACAAAGATGTGACACATCTTCCCTGTATACAGTAAATAGCTCTCTTTTTTGGATAAATTTTTATGTATTTTCTTCCTTTGCTTATGCCACTGTGGGGTCTACATGTTTACCATAAGAAAAATATTAAATTATGTTCCTGATGAGAGCTTGGAAGGCATCCAAAACATTCCTGTATATGAGGACAATGTCCTCACAGTTAATGGAATTCCATCTCAGAATTTTTTGCTTTATCTGCCCTAACTTTAGCTATCTAAAAGAAGATGTCTAATTTACTAATTATTCATCTGTAGTCAAAGGACAGAAATACTTACTTCTGAGGGATTAGTCATCATGTCCTAGGACAGATAAATAGTTTTATAGGTGTGCTGCTTTTTCCTCTTCATTCATTAAAATGAGATCCTAGAAATACATATTAGATTATATCTTTAACTCACATATAATCAAAAATTAAGGGAAATTAATCCTGCATGAGTTCAGACAGGGCTAAAAGATCTTAATGCATTTGTAGTTCTACAGCTGGGGTAGGACAATCCCCTTGTCTTTCACTTCACTGAAAATGCAAGAATTCAGTCTCCAGATACCAACTCATTTATAGCTGAACTGTGAAGAATTTGGGAGCCACTGCAGATCTGAGAGCTGGGCAGCTTCTTGGGTACCTTTTCTATTTAGATAACTCTCTAGTCTCTCCAATCCTTTGAGATGACAGAGAGGTACTTTTCACCTGCAGCAACAATAGCAAGAAGAGATTGTGATGAAATGATTTTTAGAGAATTGCTTGATCTTCACAATGCTGGACAATTTGTGAACCAGTATGAAAATTTTCTTCTTAGGGTAATAGCTTTAAAGTGTACACATTTTAAATCCCTCCAGATCAATAAGCAATTGATTGAGTAATAGCCTGTTACTTTCACTACACTTCCTGCTAAATTTCCTGAAATTATTGGAGTCATGATTAGCCCTAAAGACAGAAGTGAAAGCCAAGTTTACAAGGAGAAAAAAAGGTTTGTTGTTTCCATATTTCTCAGTTGTGTAATATGGTCTAGTAAAAGACATGATCACTATCCACAGGCCTCACCCCATTCAGAGAATTCAAACTTACCAATACTACTGAGAGTAGCATTTAAAGCCCACTGGAGCCAATGGAAGGACTTTCAGAAGTTACAAGATTAATATTTGCATTTAAGGTTCTGCTTCTGTGCTGCAGGAGATTTTCACTTAAAATGACTTGTCAAAAAATCCTCAAACTTTTCACATGTCTGAATGCTGAACTCCTAATGCAATAAGATCCTCGGTCAGGTTATATATGCAAGCAGGACACAAGGGAGTAGGTATTGAAAGAGGTGATTCTCTTCAGCAGGAAGCCAACCTAAAGCAAAATGCAGAAGGCAGAGCTGGGGTAAAATATTTAACCTCATGTAGCAGAAGATCTGCTTCATCTTCTGATACAAGTTGTCCCCTGGAAAAAAAAAGAAAAGATGATTAAGAACTGCAGTGAAAGGGATCAAATGTGCATGGATGCCAAAACTTTGTGAGCTTTCCCATGAGCTGCACCTCACCTTCTCCTCATGTGCCTAAAAAATTTTTCTCTGCGTTTAGACATGAAGGTGTCTCCAGAATGCCTAATAGTAGTTTAATAGTTGTTATCCCTCCATTTGGAGCTACAAAAGGATTAAAAATGTATCCTGAACTCTTGCTTGTGCAGTGGGTTCTCAGTGTGCTCATGGTCCAAGTATGCCTGTGGACCTTATCTCCCCTGGTAAAGTGGGCAGGCAATTTGATGTCTCAATCCAGAAAGACTTGGGGTCACAACAGGTTCTTAGCTGGAGTGCCTAGCTTTGTGAAGAGCGCTTTGTGCAAGATCAATACATTGGCCTTGCTGTTACCACTGTGAGGTGAAAGATGTGGGAAGGAGTCGTGAGGGTACATAGCTGAGCAGTTGGTTTAGATGCCTAAACAGTCATGTCAGATGCTTTTGAGTATCCATATGCTTTTCCTGTTAATTTTCACTAGCAATTAGATAATCTAGTCAGCAAGTATTTCATCTGAGATAAGCCCTGATAGAATTAAATCTGGCCGGGGATGTCAAGGGCAACAAGAAAAGCTTCTATAGGTACATCAGTGATAAAAGGAAGACTAGGGAAAATGTGGGCTCTCTCCAGAAGGAAACAGGAGGCTTGGTTACCCAGGATATGGAGAAGGCTGAGGTGCTCAATGACTTTTTTGCCTCAGTCTTCATCAGCATGTACTCCAGCCACACCACCCAAGTCACAGAAGGCAAAGGCAGGGACTGGGAGAATGGAGAACTGCCCACTGTAGGAGAAGATCAGGTTCGAGACCATCTAGGGAACCTGAAGGTGAACAAGTCCATGGGACCTGATAAGATGCTAAGCCACTATCCATCATACTTGAGAAGCTGTGGCAGTCTGGGGAAGTTCCCATTAACTGGAAAAGGGGAAACATAACCCCCACCTTTAAAAAGGGAAAAAGGAAGACCCAAGGAACCACAGGCCAGTCAGTCTCACCTCTGTGCCTGGCAAGATCATGGAGCAGATCCTCCTGGAGACTATGCTAGGGCACATGGAAAATAAGAAGGTGACTGATGACAGCCAACATGGCTTCACTAAGGGCAAATCATGCCTGACAAATTTGGTGGCCTTCTACAACAGGGTTACAGCATTGGTGGATAAGAGAAGAGCAGTGGATGTCATCTACCTGGACTGGTGCAAAGTGTCTGACACTGTCCCACATGACATAGTTGTCTCTAAATTGGAGAGACATAGATTTGACGGATGGACTACTCGTTGGATAAGGAACTTGCTGGATGGTTGCACTCGAAGAGTTGCAGTCAATGGCTGAGTGGAAACCAGTGATGAGCACCCTTCCTCAGGGGTCAGTATTGGGACCGGCGCTGTTTAATGTCTTTGTTGGTGACATGGATGGTGGGATTTAGTGCACCCTCAGCAAGTTTGCAGACAACACCAAGCTGTGTGTTGCGGTTGACATGCTGGAGGGAAGGGAGGCCATCCAGAGGGACCCTGAGAGGCTTGAGAGGTGGGCCTGTGAGAACCTCATGAAGTTCAACAAGGCCAAGTGCAAGGTCCTGCACATGGGTCAGGGCAATCCCAAGCACAAATACAGGCTGGGCAATGAGTGGATTGAAAGCAGCCCTGCGGAGAAGGACTTGGAGGTATTAGTGCATGAAAATCTGAATAAGAACCAGCAATGTGCGCTTGCAGCCCAGAAAGCCAATTGTACCCTGGGCTGCACCGAAAGAAGTGTAGTGAGCAGGTCAAGGGACCTGATTCTCGCCCTCTACTCAGCTCTGGTGAGACCCCACCTGGACGACTGTGTTCATCTCTGCGGCCCCCAGTGTAAGAAAGACATGGACCTGCTCGAGCAGGTCCAGAGGAGGGACTCAAAGATGATCAGGGGCCTGGCACACCTCCTCTATGAGGATAGGCTGAGAGAATTGAGATTGTTCAGTCTGGAGAAGGCTCCAGGGAGTCCTTCCAGCAGCCTTCCAGTACCTAAAGGGGCCCTACAGGAAAGATGGGAGGGATTCTTCATCAGGGCATGTAGTGATAGGACAAGGGGTAACAGTTTTAAAGTGAAAGAGGGTAGATTTATGTTAGATATAAGGAAGAAATTCTTCACTTTGTGGGCAGTGAGGCACTGGAAGAGGTTGCCCAGAGAGGTTGTGGCTGCCCCCTCCCTGGCAGTGTTCAAGGCCAGGTTGGATGGGGCTTTGAGCAACCTGTTCTAGTGGAAGATGTCCCTGCCCATGGGCAGCAGGGTTGGAACTGGATGATCTTTAAGGTCCCTTCCAACCCAAACTATTGTATAATCATAGCACCCAGCACCCATTCATTGGCATGTTTCTGCTAATGGGGATTAGTAGTCAGCAGGCAAGGATGACTACTATTTTCAGTGTATAGGAGAAACAGACATCTGCCTGACTGCTCAGGGATCCCCAGAAACTGAAATAGGCATATATTTCCCATTGCTTATGACTTCTGAGCCCTTGTTTTTGACATAGGTGTTGTGGTATGCTGTGAAGAGATAACTTGTTTCAATGATTTATTAGAAATGACTAATGTGAAAGTCTTACTGTGAGGACAGAGTGTTTTCTGTAACAATTCACCTGGTTTAAACCTTGGGATCTGCATTTTTAATGCTTTTAAGTGTGACCCTAATTCACTTCCACAGTGTTTCAGGCTTCTGGAAGCCACTGATGAACTCTGAGGTTTGGGGCTTGGGGGTTTCTTTTGTTTGTTTTTTCATATTTCTGCTTGTAGCTGCATTTTACCTTATTTGAGAAATTTTTTTTTTTTTAGTTCCCAACTTATTTGACTAAAACTCCAGAGATGCTCTGCCCTCTGGGTAGGTTGAGGGAAGGTTGGGCTGAGGCTTTTTCAGGACAGAGGGTGCATAAATCTGAATGGAATGACTTGGAACTGCCTGAGGTACCTGTCAGTGTGTTCTTGCAAGGGAGGGTCTAATTACAGATGTCAGTTGGTCTCCAAAATGGTTTGTATGTGGTCCGTGAAGCAAGGAGGAGGGAGCTGAATCTAGACCAAACACAGCAGATGATTGCTTTTATGCTTTCATATGGCAGGGCTTGGCAGCACTGTTAAAACGGAGGGACTGTTGGTTGTTCCATTATAAAAGCCCATTTGCTCAGGGATTTATCACATTAAGTCTTTTAATTTGCATCAGACTAGAATCTGGCACTTGGTAGTCCCCCTCCTCTTTTCCCTTCCCCTCCTGAGGTGATTTTTCTAATTTAATTTAAATCTGCTTGACTGCTTTATAGAGGGAGGCTATTATATTATCATGCTAGCAGTTGACAGGGTGAGGCTGTTACAATGTGTCTCCACTCTCAGGTGCCTGTACTATCTTAAATTCACAGTTCCGTGACGTGAAAAACTTGTTTTTGCACCAAAGTCGTGCTTGGTGAGTTTCTGTGTAAGAGTTTTGGCTCCTCCACAACCTCCTTTCTTCTCACCTTGTGCTGAAGTAACTTCTGCAGGAGGACACTATACACTGCATCATCAAAATAACCTCCATTATGGAAAAGGAGAAACTATCTGGGAAATATTGGAATTCAGTAAAGTTCTATAATTCACCAAATAAGGCAAACAGCTGTATCACATCACTCAAGTGAAGTGTTGGCCAAATCAGAAGGAAGAGGTTGGGAATAGGAGATGTCTTAAACCAGCTCCGCTTCTGAAGAAAATATATGTTGATCTACCCCCTAAACATTCTATATATGGGGGAATTTTAAGGCCAATCCTGTGTCTGTTGTTAATGTCTGCTTGAGGGCATTTATTCATGTTCTCTAGATCAAATAGTGAAATGGGAAGACAATTATTGAAAGACGAATGTTCAAATGTTTAATTGAGTTATTAAAAATAACACCTCAGCCTTACCAATCAATTTTTTGGGGAAAGACGAAGAGAAGAATATTGTTTCCAATTAAAGATAGGAGCTGAAAATCTGAAGATGTCCAAACCTGGAAAATTGAATGAAAAATTAAAAGGTAGTTGATTATAATTAAATTTAAAAAAACCTAAGTAGTCTTATGCAGCACTGTATTTTTAATTGCTTGGACTGACCTTTAAGAAAATATCTGAAACTTCATAACATAACATTTAAAAGTCTGAGTTAAATCTGTGGGAACCAGAGCAATCCTCCACATGACTAAGAGAAAAGCCCAAAGACACTGCCCTCTGCCAAAATACCAATGGGCATCCTAAACATTCATGCCACTTTAAATCAATTCCAACACCAGTGGTAGACACTGCAAAGTGAATTAAGGACAAGGTAGCAAGTTTATCTTGAAATTCATTTGCTTTTGTCAGTTCACATCAGATCCTTAATGTCATTTTCACAGAGACCTTATGTTTAATATTAATAATCTCTGGAGTCTCATGTTAATGTATTTGGTGAGCTGCTTTGATAATTTAAGACCTCTTCAGATACCAAAAAAACCCAAGGTGTATTTATCAATGTAAGTATAAGGTTTATTGAAGGTGTCATTAGAACTTTATGTGGGCTTATCATCCCTGCATTATTGACATTAATATTTCATTAGGGGAAGAAGCTGCAATTAGAGTAGGAACTACATTTGTTAAAAAATGAGATTACTTCTGATTTCCTGATGCTTGGGCTGATCAGTTAGGAAATTGCAATAGTGGATTCCTCTTTCATTTGCTTACAGTTCTACCATGGGCAGTCTCACTTTTGTATGCAATTTGTAGGTCCTACTGTTTATGCTTTTGTGTTTTGTTTTTTTTTTTTATTCTGTTGGGAAAGACAAAGACATCTTTAACGTATATGAAATTATTAGCTTACTCTAGCATTACTCTTAACAGTTATTGTCTGTCAGCTCTGGCTTAGAGCACACATATTTATTTCCTATTATTAAGTCTTTGTGGCAAAGAAACTGGTACTGTTTCAAAGCACTTTCATGTTTTTCACTGTAGTCTGCCCAGAGAAGGAGTACTTGGACAGGGAATTTTAAGGCCTTTATATATTAATAACCTCTAGAAAACCAACAAACATATACACATACATATATGTATGTGTGTGCAGCATATGTTCATACTTTGTGTGTGAGAAAATATGCATATATAACTTTATAAGGACTGCACCCCTTTAAAAAGAATTTAAAGGGAAATTTACTTATGGTAAACTCTACTATTAGCAGCAATTAATAGCAATCTTTAATATACTGTCCAGTCTCAGATTAAATTAATAGTTCCTCATTTCTAAAGACTGAATTAAAATTTATTTTAATACTTCAAGAGAAATTTGTGTTCTTGATGATCACATTGTAGAGCACTTATTGTAAGGTGGTATTATGGAGTTTTTGTTTCTTACTATCTTGTTCTTTATACCTCCCAACTTACAAAAACTTCTTCATATGTGACTTTTAATTATTCTGAGTTTCAGGCAATCCCAGAGAGAGCAAATCGAGTTGGAAAAGTGGTTGATACAAGAGAAACATAGGTTATAAGGGAAATGGGGAAATAAAGGAATGACATGAACATAATTTGTCTTAACTGGGTGTTTCACACCTACTGTAAGTTACTTTGTCTTCTTGCTGACCAGAGAAATAAAAGAGCCCAAGCCAATGCACTTGCTTATCTCACACCTGCCCAATTCCCCAGGAGGAAGGGCTTCAAACTATTTTTGCAGCTGATTTCTGTTGCTGCAATAAAGAATCTTGTCCTTGTTGTGTTTCTTCCAACAGGGATTGCACTCCAACATTTTCCCGTATAACAAAATGGCTTAATCTGATGTGTTTTTAATTAAACATGTCCAGTGATAAATTTGGAGGAGGCAAGGTCAGAGAAGCTCCCATCTGTTTTGCAGCTCTGTCCACAGTACGATCTCCCAGTCAGGCAAATGCATTTTTCCTCCTCCTGTCAGTTCCTGTTCGTGTTACTTTCTTGATCATGTTACACATCTGAGGGAGCTGCTGATCTCTGCTCCCTTGGGTCTGGGAAGAGGAATTTGACTAGTCATAGCTCTTCTGCTATTGCTGGTGGACTGACCGATCAGGTGTACCTACAAGGTATGATGACAATATAAAAGAGCATGCCTCGTCCTGTCTCCCAGGCACCTACTTAGATATTGATAAATGTGAGGAGATGGCAGCCTGGATTTCAACACTGGTTAGCTGCTCAAGTACATACTTAATCTGTGCTCAATACCCTGTTGTTACGATGCCATATTACGATGACATCCAAACTACCTTGGCTAAAGGCAGGAATGTCTGTACATGTCTGTCTAATTTGCATTGTGAAAGCTTGTGAGTACAGAGGAGGAATCTAGGTGAGCTGAAAAAGAGGACAAAAAGTCTAGATAAAAGGGACTAAGTAAGTGCCATCTGTACTTAGAGTAGTTAACAGTTGAGAGAAATTAATTAAGCATGAGTATATGAAGCTTTGAAAGTGGGATAATGAATAATAAAATTCTTTGACTGAATTGGTATAAGGTTTCCTTTGAAGTAAAATATATAGGCAAATATTAGAGGATGCTTGTACCTGTCTAGTAACCAAAGTTTAATCTCTTCATAACTCTTTGTATCTCTTTGTCTCTTTTGTATTTTTGAAATTTAAACCTATAATGAACAATTGTAAAGTGCTATGTGTAAAACCACTGTCTTCGTTAAAGTAAAAGAAAGAATGGTGATGATATTTGTGAATATGGGAACAATAGAAGACTGGGAAGGATGATTTCCTCCTATATTATGATTGTTAACATTTTCACTCCCAAGAATGATACTTGCTGCTTGATCAAAGCATGTGCAGGACCCAAGGGAATGACTGGCTGCAATATTGCCTTACTTTGCCAAACTTTTAGAGAACTGCACAACCTAAAGACTTTCTTAGACCACATTTGGTCTACAGCACCACTGTTATCAGCTATATGCTCAAGTCATTTGGCACACCTTAGCTGGAAAACCTGCTGCCCCAGTTCATCCTGCCCCTCACATGTGAACTCAAGCGTCACTGCCAAGAAGATAAACCATGTACAAAACTATCAGACTGACAGAAGAATTAGATTTTTTTTTTTCCAGTGGTCCTGAACCCTATTCCTGAACATTATTCCTACTATATTTCAAGAAACATTCACAACTGAATCTAAACCAGTCCATTTAACAATCCTTTATTTTCCTTTGTACCAGCCAAAGACTACTTATATTAAGACAGTGCCAGCATAAAACTTTTAGATCAAATTCAAGGCTTGTTCACTAACTAACGTGAAGAAGTCATAATAACCAGAGATGCAAGTAATTATTATAAAGGTTGGAAGAACTTATTTTACTTCATTTCAAATGTAAAACTGGTCTTGACTTTAAGTAAGTCAAGCACAAACGTGCTCATGTTACACTCAAAAAAGAGGCTGTTAAAAGGAGCAGACGGTAAATAGCCAGAGGGAAAGAAAGGATAGAGAGATCAACCGGAATGTCAAGCACCTACAGAGGAAGATCATGAGAGCCGTTATAGAAAAATAAGGAATAAGATAATTCAAACAGAAGAAAAAATAGGTAAGCATGTGTGGAGACTGGAAATGGTTTAAGTTCAGACGTGACAGAAGAAACCTTTGTGAGTAGATAATTTTGAAAATCTGCTGTATATGTCTATCTATGTGTACATGTATATTTAGAACATTTATATATGTCTGCATGCATAACTGTGGTATCAATCCCATTGTGGATTAATGAGGGCATCCAGTGTTACCATGATGTCTTCTCATTCCAATATGTAACATATACAGTGGACTGACAGATTTTGGCAGAATTAAAGGTGTCGATCACCTCAAAATAGCTTGGAGACAAAATAAAAATAAAAGGCAACAAAATGCAGCATCACCTTTATTGCCTTCCACTTGCCCTGGATATTCTCAAGTACCCAGCAGATCAGGATACAAGCATTACTGTTGAGAATAGGCAGCACCATATATTCTGAAAGTCAGACTAAACAGAGTGTATCATAGCAATTTATGGATATGTGTAATTGGGACACTGACTTCCCTACTGAAGTCATAATTTACCATCTCCAGGAGGAGAATTAGCTTAAGAGAAGAAAAATGAAAACTGCACTGCAGAATGCTTGGTGGATATCATATCAGCAAGACTTGCATCACTAGTGTTCTTCTATCCATTAGTTTAGGGTTTGGGTGGATGAAGATTAAGATTATCTCCCTTCCTCCAGCTGAAGATTTGGCCACAGGTAGAAAAACATGAGTGAAAAAACAGATCGATCTGATCGTCTAGTGGTAGAGGAGCTATAGTGGTTTAAAAGCTTAGTTCTACTCTGTATTTAATTGTACACACTGCATACAGGAGTTCCAGTAGGAGATACCATGGGTTTTGGTACATCAGTACCAGAAAGTTATAGTGAAGGTGGCTAAAAAGGAAGAATATTTAAGCAGCCTCTTTCACTTTTTTTTTTTAAAAAAGGTGTCTGTTCATTAAATGAAACATGCTCTTTGCTCAGCCTTCATCACCTTACAGCTGGATTCATAATGCAATCATAGCAAACTCAGGTTTAATCAGTTTTCATGAAAGCTGAGACATGGTTTTATATCCCAATTAGTTCTCTCTAGTATTAGGATAGTATCCCTCAACAGAGGATAATACAAATAGTGGGATTAAGATCAGTTGTTGCAGCTAGACCTACCATTACTGTGATTTACAGTTCTGGATACTGTGATGAAATCCACTTGTCTTTAGACAGGAATTGAAGTCTTAAGAAGTTTTTATCTGATACAGATTGTGAAATATAGGCTGATCATCTAGAAGGAATGTTTTTATGGAAAAGAGATTGGGGGACAGAAAACCTAATTGGTCTTTATATCATGTTTCTCTCCTTTTAAAGGAAAAGCATCATGAACATTTGTCTCACTGCCTAGCATCTATTAAGTTTGAACATGAAAGAACAAATGCAGACATGTAGAAAATAAATCACATGAAAAAAAAAAAACCTTATGAGCAGCATTAACCATAAATGTGCTTTTCTATTAGGACCATCTGAGTCATGCATTTTTGCCACAATTGTTTTTTGAAGTCTGTCTTCTTTCAGAGTGATTTATGACACTCAGGACAGGTAGAATACTTGGTATCACAGGGCAGCCTTCTGCTAAAACAGATTTCTTTCTCTCTCTCTCTCTTTTTTTCCCTTTCAATCCAGAGAAGGCCGATACATTTTATTTGAGGTTCATTTGTCAACACTTACAGGTTAAAGTTTTTTTCCTAAGTTGTCAGGCCCAAGAAGCACAGACGTGAGAATCCAAACATGCGGTATTCTGAGGGCAAGGCACACAAGAAGTGCTTCAGTTAAATTATGTTCCCTCTCACCTTCTGGTTTAATTCACTTGAAACTACTCAGTACTAAGCATCTCATGCAGTAACAATCTTGTAAAACAAACGCATCAAGAGCTAAGCATCAGACTGCTAGAGCTCAATCCACTGCAACTTGCTAATGTATTCTGTGAGCTATCACCTAAACACTCAGGGATTTAGTCATAACCCCTGTCTGAGGGTGGAAGGGAAGGTAACTTCTCAGAGCACCACTGAACATTTGATCAAGCTAATCTTTACCTTCCCACTGGCTAGAAAGATTTACCAGAAATGAAACTATAAAGTTGAGAAGGAAAGTGATGTTTAATCGGTATGTTTGCTGTCATTCTTACTGTATTATATGACTGGTATTCTTTAGGCTAGTGCTTATATTCTGCACAAATAGGTCAACAAAAAGTGCTGTCTGAGATAGATAGTGTTTAGGTCTGCAATGGCTTCACAGAATACTGTTAATAAAATAATAATACTGCAGAGTAATTAATGAAAGTCATGTATTTATACTTCGTTTGCAACATACACACACACAAAGCTTATCATGTCTTTGACAAATTAAAAGTACAATCACAAGAAATGTTGATCCAGACTAATCCTTCATCCCAATGCTAATAAATGCTCGACAAAAGATGAAATCAAAACCTCGTGAATATAGATGATTCAGCTGTTATTGGAGGAGCCTGCATCAAGGATTTATTTCATGGGTTGTTGAATAGACTCCCTGCCAACTCAAGGAACACATCATCTATTCATACTCATAAATTCTTCAAGCTCCACATAAAATTAATTAGGCCCTCCCTTTCCCAGAATTCCCATAGAAACTCTATTCCAAATCTCCTCTTTTCAGATTGTTGTAACCTACCTTTATTTTCCATCCTAAAGTATTTTATGGCCAGCTTATGATAGCCCTTATCCAATGCTACAATTCATCTTGCATTATTTGCACTAATGCAGTTCTGTACCAATCAGTTAAAAAACAGATCAACCTTATTTAGCATTTAATTACAGCAACGCACTCTTCCACTGTGAGTACCACGTTATCTCAAGCTGGTACTCTGCCATCTTGTCTTAATTGTCAGGTGTCTTTTTGATCTCCAGATGGCATTTTTAACAGTGATATTCACAACCATCAGATGGAGATTTAAAACAGGAGCTTAACTTAAGTTCTCAGATTTATCCTTTGTTTGATTCTAACTCTCCTCTGATGAAAGACAGCACCTAGAGAATGCAAATGAAAGGTCTGTATTTGGGAAGAACAAATGTTTGTCATGGATTTTTTTGCCTGTCAATGGAAGAAGGTACATGGTCTTTTGTTCTTTGGCTTGTATAGATTTGTGTTTAGGTTCTCTTATCAGCTTGAAACATGCAACCCAGTTTTAAGAGAAGGAATCTGTCCTCTAATATGGGCAGACCAGACAGAAGACATTGTGAACAGGATTCAAATGTAGTAAAGATATATTCAGGAAAAAAGGGTGCATCATTCCCATACTAATGTGTGAACCTTTGGATTCGATTGATTATTTGTGATTACTGAAATATAACATACATGGCGCTCTCTGTGCTTGTGCCGGAACAAAAGAGGCATCAAGGATTTTTCCTCATCTTGGATTTTACTTAATGGAAAATGTCTTAACTATCCTGACTACCGTGTGATTTCTGTGTTTGTAGAGAGAAAATTAGAAAGCAGTGAGTGTGCACTCAACCTTTCAGCTGGTCCTTATGCTGCCAGCAATGCAAAGGCAGCAGTGAAGGTGAGTCAACCTATGGGAAAAAAGACAGCCAGATAGTCAGGGTATATTTAGTTCTGTTGTATATTGACTATTCTTTTGGAACACCTCCTAGAAGGCTAGCAGAAGTGAGAGAAAAATTATCTTTGTTTAATTTAGTCTCTTTTCAGTGTCAAAACCTAAATAAGTTTTGGCATTGAAAAATGATTAAGTTCAGCAAGGATATTTTTAGTGGTCTCTGTGTTTATCTGGAATAGCAAGATCTTAAAAACCTGGACTGAGTTTTAACCCTTGCTAAGGGTTTTGGAAGTTTTTTCATCATCTGAAGAGTTGTAGTTTCAATGAACTGTCCCTCTAGTTTTGCACCTGCCATTCATTAATCACTTTCCCTTGTGATTCTCTGTCTGTGGAAAACTATGAGCAAAACTGGTCCCAGAGATAAAGATTCAGCTTGAAAATCAAGGCCAAGTTTGTTTTTTAAAGAAAAAAAAAACTTCTGAAGGGCATGATTTAGCAATATTACCAGAGATCTAAATCCCAGTGACTTCAAATTAAGCACAGCTTTAAATCCCTTGCTTATCTGGCGAGCTCTGAAACACGTCCACTGGAACTGTCCACAGTCAACTTTTTCATATCCACAAAAGAAAAAAAAGAAGAGCCAAATATTTTTTTTTCCATTAACGCATTGTGATTTGCTTATTGGAATTGCTTAAACCAGTTACAAAGAAAAAAAACAACCCCAAACCAAACCAACCAACCAAATAAACACCCCACATTTTTTTATCCACAGGCTGTATTACAATACATCGAGAAAGTGAACTTAAACAAACAAGTCTTTCATTTTTACAGTCATCTTATCTGTTGTCCATGTTTATGTTGAAGTAAATTGAACAGTCATCATAAATATCGAGCAAAGAAGGTGATTTTATACTAGGGCTTTTTTTATTAAACAAAAAGGCTATTTAATGCATTCAAATCAAGACTCAATTTTCTCTTACCTATTCTGTAGCATTTATAGGCTTGTACAATTGTTTGCTCATGTAGATTCCCTCTCCCCCACCATGAATCAAGCACTAAACTCACCCTGACTTTTATATCCAGGATGTGCAGGTCTGTGAGCAGTAACACTACCCTCAGGACTTATCCCGGTTTTCATGCATCATGCTCCAATCTCATGCAGTTTTCAGGTCCAGCAACAAAAGCATATTCCAGTTGATTGGATCTTCTCAGCAGAAGGTACCATTGCTGCCAAGAGCCAGTGAAAGCTATTGTAGATGATTTCATGGGACCTGGGGATAATTCACTCTGCCTAAAAAGACACAAGCTAATTTTGAAAGAAATCCTCTTGCTGTCATCTGCTGTAACACATTCAATTTAGATAAATCCTTGAACTGGGATTCCTTATGCATAATATATGCTGTTAAACAAATAGAAGCACAACCACGACTTTAAGAGTGTCCAAATGATTGCTTAGGTTTAACACCCTGGCTGTCCAATTTCTTATCTAAACTATTACAAACAAAGGCAGAATCGGAAGATTAAAAATTTTCAAGTGACTGCTGAAGTTCAAAGAGTGCTTGTATTTTAATAATAAGTACCGTACATGTTTCTTGGAAGTGTTAGCCAGCTGATCTATATGTTAATTAGACTGCCATTTGAAAAGGAAAATGATTCAAGTGCTTTCATCTCATTTCCAACACAAGCAGCCATGCTGAGTACATTAGGAAGCATCATTCCTGCATATTCTGGAGTCAGTTAAGCCCCTTTTTAGGCATTATAGGAGGAAAAAAGAAACAGAGCTGATTGATAGTCAATTTTATGGCAGAATGATTTTCGAACAGAGAACAATCTGTTCAGAAAAAAAAACCAAAACAAAACATCTAAATTCTCCATATGGGAAAAAAAAAAAATTGAAAAAAAATCCTTAGGATTTTCTGTTGAAAAACTGTGATTATGGATTCCATTTCTATTATCTACCTGGGGGAAAAAAAAAAAAAAAGGAAAAAAAAGAAAATAAGATTGCCAAAGACCCTTCATGTGAGGAATTAGGGAACTGGAAGTAGGCTTGGTACAGGTGGGGATGCTGAGAACTGGAGAGGCAGGGAAAGCAGGTGACCAGCATCTGGCTCTGGCTCCCTGCCTGGAAGATTCTCATCGGAGTCACTTTCTGCCTTCTGGCCGAAAATAAAATTGACAAGAGGTCAGGAGGTGAAATTGGCAGGAATGTTCAGTTGGCAGGAAGTTGATAAGCTACAAAAACCTCCATTTTCCTTCTCCAAAAAAGAATTTCTTAAAGTCTTTTAGTTTGGGGTGGGGCAGGTTGGGGGGGGGGGGGGGAAAAAAAAAACTCAAATAATTTAAATTTCTTATTCTAAATACTGATATTTTCTGAGGACAGAAATTCATTTTCCTGGTCAGATTTGGAATGAAGTCCTCAGGCTTCAGTACTGTTGCAGTGTCAGCCTGGAAAACAGTTATCAGAAATGGAGGGGAGAGCAAGAACTCAGAAAGGGATATAAATGCAGCTGAGTATTGCCTCATCTCCGTCCCTCTTCGTCAATGCATCCAAACAAAGAAACAGGCAATGGAGGAATCCTATTCAAAAATTCTCTTTAGCTAAAAGTGTCCCACAAAGATCTTGGTAACAGCACGTTACATTTCAAAGGTACTGTATGGCTCCTTGTGATTTCTGTTTGAGTTGGAGTCATGCACCATGCAGCTGGGACTTGAATTTTGAACTGCGTATTTGCGACACTTTGTATGAAGAATTCTGTCTTATAATCCAAGATGAAGTGCATTTAATTTGGGGTTTTTTTTTGGTTGGTTTTTGTTTGTTTTATTTTATTTTTCTAGCAAAGGGGGTTAATAAAGATTCTGTCTTTTCTTGATTAATTGCATACAAAAATACCTTGGAAAATAAACACTGCAGCCTATGAGCTTACCTCTCAAAGAGAAACACTTTGAAATATCACTTAAAAAGGGAGCTGATATTGCTATGAAGCAGCAATAAAAGAAGAATACTAGCAGCGCTCTATATGGAAGTCATAAAACATATTCAGTTCTTTCTACACTGGATAGTTCAGAACAAAGATGGAAGTGAAGCTGTGTGCAGTCGAATATTTCAAAATATTAGATACACATTGTCATTTTCCTCACTGTGTAAAGTTCTGGTTGGCAAAATATTTGACATTATTTCTCACATTCAGTTCTAGTTTTTTGCTAGGTGCTGACTGAACTTTTCAAAACATTTCTCTACTGATATCTTGAAATATGTATTATCTAGCAATTTAGTTCAGAAGAGTTACTGTAGGAGTGTGTGATGGACTGAAGACAGACTTTCTATGAAAATAAACCACCAGCTAATGTCCCTCTTTATAATACATGTATATAGTCTTACAGAAATCAATGAAGCTGAGATAATTTATGTCAGGTAATGATGTAGCACCCTGAGATTACATTTACACACATTGCTTTATACATAAGTATATCCAGAGAAAAGGAGAAATAGAGGGAAATTTTAATTTGCAAATTCTCTGTGACTTGTTTGGATATATTTGTTTCCCCAGTGGACAATTTAATCTCTTTAAGCTCTTTCTCCTTCTTGAAGTCATTGCCATTGAGTTTAAGCATTATCTCCAAAAGAACAGTTACATCATCATATTAAATTAACCTTAAGTATCTACAACATCTCAAAAATGAAGACGGTCGTCTTCACAGCCTAGTTAGGAGTGCAAATGAGGATGAGAAGTTACAACATCTATCAGCTTTTGTCTACGATTACATATAGTTCTGGTCTGCTTTCTGTACAAATGAAGTATCTGACCTTGCTTAGATTTCAGATTCTTTCATAACAGAAACAACTGCAGACCCACACTGAAGAATGATGCAGTAAATGTCCAAAGCCATCCTTCCCCATTCCCTGGGAGTGCAAAGTAATTTCCTACTGTATTAGAGTGAGGACATAACTTTTCTGGGGGCTGAATTTCAAGCTCTTGTCAGAGGGTTGTACCTGTATTCCATTTTATATTGTTACATTCAAGGAACAGCAGGAAAAGGACAATTTCCTGAAACTTACTGAAAGGGAAATCACAAATACGTGTCTGTGATTATGACCAGATGTCTATGAGACACCAAAGTGGTAGAGAGGGCTAGGTCCCATAAACAGCAATCAGGCAACAGTAAAACTACTCTCTTCCCTGGTCAGATCAAAACCATGCTCTGTTTACAGTACAAGGCTCTGATACAGAAAAGAGAAGAAAAGTATTTTTCATTTATCTGGGGGTTGGACTAGATGACCTTTAAAGGTCCCTTCCAACCCAAATGATTCTATGATTCTATGATTTATCTTTTGATTCTGTATCTTGCCTTCTTTTCTGCTTTAGAAACCGTCCTAAAAAATGTGAAGACATTAACCCTGGGTATCAGAATGCATTACTTTCCATTTGACGCCAAACTGTGAAGACAAGATCCAGTACCACATTTACACTTGCAAGAGCAGCTTTTTATAGCATTCATCTGCACAACAGGACTGCCTCACCAGTTTCCCTTGTGAAACCACTCCAGACATAAAATCTGTCACCGCTGTGTGCTCCAGTGTAACCAACATGACAAAAAAATATTTAATCTAAACTAACCACTAGAATATCCCTGACCTTAAACAAAGTGTAAGAAAGAACATTTACATTTGGAGTCATCCCAATGCCACTGGGCAGTCATTCAATGAAATTTTTAATGGATGTTCTCTCATTTTAATTTCTTTTGCATTTGTCCCTTATACCACTTTAAAATCAATGACATAAGGCCAGTAGTTGCTAATGTTAAACACTCCAAGAGCAAATAAAATATAAAGGGTTGCTTCACATGTACGACTTATATCATTTCTTAGGAAGATCCTATGCTTGATTGTTGAAAAATCTTAGAAAATGACTAGAAAAATCTTTGTTTGTACATTTGGATTTTGTCATTTACATTTTGGGCTTCTGGTGTTAAGTATTAGTCTTTGATCCAAGTTCCAAAATTTCTTACTTTCTGGGTTTAGTGTCATGCTGGACTCCTGGGTGACCTGTTAAGGTCTCCTTAAGTTCAGCAATAATCAGGCAGATAAGCAATAGCTGCAGAATCCCCAAAAGGCCTACCAGCAGATTTTAGGCCTCCAATGGGAGGCAATTATTCTGTCATCATTTGAAGAGAATGACCTATCTGCTTCTGGCAGGCGTTTCAGTTCCAGGCATGAAGTCTGGTTCTGAACTTGCTTCACATCCCTGTGTGATGGACGCCCTGGTAACTGGTGCTGTTAGTGCACTGAGCTATCACATGCCTGCCAAGAGTCAACCTTTAAACAAGGGATCCAGGATGAAAAATGCCTTTGTCTGTTCTAATTAGGATCAACACTTTTGCTTTCTTCATCAGAATCTTCTTGTTTCATTGTCTGGGGCTTACACCAGCACAGGTGCTGAAAAGGAAAGCAATTTGTTCCAGTTTCTTCATTACCCGATGTTTTCCACTTCACATGTATTACCTGAAAAAGAAAACAAATAAACTCTCCCAATGTCATCTTGATCAAGTGAGCTAATGCCTTCTATTTGGAAGTAATGCTTTCCATACCTTTCAAGCAGGTTGAATAGCCTGTTTTATCCTTTTTACCACCTAGACACTCCTCCGAATTCTGCTTCCTAATCAAGGGGGACATCAAAAGGTTGTTAATAAAATCCTATATGTTGTTTCAGATATTTTCCAGCAGTGAGCAGCCATCCATTTGGCTCATTTGGAGAAACTGCCATTCCTCTGCCAGATATTATCAGTTGTCAAGTGAGTCACAGTAACAAACTATGCAAATATGCCTAATTCATTGCAATAGAAAGCAAGCTGGTTTGGCTTCTTACCTATGCCTTGATGGTTGATATTTTCTTAATACATGTTCCAAATTCTTGTGACAGTATGCAGATCTGCATTAGAAAGGATGAGGTGAGGATGACAACAGAGAAGATAAATAATCTTAAACTTTTTTGAATGGAGCTATTAATCTGATATGATTCATGATGAACAAGAGAACTATGGCTTTGCGTACTGTCAATACAGTTCATGTGGATTGGGACACCAGTGTAAGTCCAACACAGATTGCCTGTTCAGGACCACTTCCCTGGTCTCTAGGAATGGCTCCAGGAGTCGGGGGTCCTCAGTCCTGCCTTCAGAGCATCGGGAACCTATCTGAAAACAGCTGACTTTGCCCTTGACAAGAGCCTGGGTCTCACTCAGCTAGAACAAGCATGTCAGTGGAAAGGCAGAGGTGACTGCAGCTGGAGGGGGAATCCAGTGAGGAATTAATTCTTCTCTGTTCTCTGTGACCAGTGCACATGAGTCATCGCACCCAGACATTCAGTGAGATCTAAGTTTTAACCTTCCTTGCTTGTCAATAACCAGGACAAACAACATATATCTTTTGAGCAACTCCTTCTTTGTCCTTAGTTTGTTGCTCACAACTGATAGCAAGAGTGAGAAAACATATTCTCTGAAAAACAGAAGGAAAGAGCAACGGAGAGACCAAAAGCACTGATGAGTCTTAGAGTGCAAGTGTTATTTACACTTACTTTATTTGTTAATTTTTTTTCATAGATATTTTTTGATTCTTTGGTAGTTCCAAGAAGCTCTAGTAAGGAGAAATAGATGGGATGATTCTGCCTGCCTGGATTCAAGTACTAATGACTGTTTCATGATCAGGAACAAAAATGGATGAAAGGAGGCATTTGTTTCACAGACACAGACAATTCCTTTCTTAACAAGGTGGTTGACAGAAAGGGTATAACCTGCTCCTCCATTACAGAAGGATGCTGAAGCATGGAGAGCAATTTACTTGGTTGCAATGACATTCATTCTTTTCTTAATGGGCACCTTGGTGTTTCTGATTTCAAAAGGGAGTTTTCTACAGCAGTGGAAAGGCTATTTTCCTGGGTTTATGACTCAGATCAAATTCTGTGCTTTATCACTTCAGTATACCTAAGATGAAAATATTCATAAAATTTTAATTGTATTTTTATTGCAGAGTGTGTATGGGCACACAGTCTTTTTGCATGTGCAGACTCCTCTAGACAAAACTTCTTGGTGCTAAACTCCAAGATATATTTGATATATGTATACTTATCTGTGTCTGTACAAACATATTTATGTTTATACACACAGACATTTGCACAGTGTTTGTGGCACGAAGTCTCTGTATGCATGCAAATAAACAAAAAGGTAGGCTTGACTCTGCTTAAATGAACCATGCAACTGTGTAACCAAGGAGGATTCAGGGAACTCCTTCCTAATTATTTTAGTATAAGTGAGAGAAAAATAAAAAAAATCTTGAGCCATTAGAAGGTTGAAATGGATCCTGAAGACAAGTCCCATGTTATCCATTCGTTCAGTTGCCTTCAATTCCCCAGTACTACAGTTCTGTGGTAGGACAACTGTACAACATCAATGTTACACTCTTTGATGAATGTTTGAAATAATGTTGCTCTTTGGTGGTTTAGCTGACAGCATTGGGAACAGCAAGGTGCTTAGACTGGAACTGTGCATCACATTAGTGATGGTGTAATTTAGTACAGAATTTGATTAAAAAAAAGTATTTGGGAGTTTAAAAAAAACAACAAACCAACAGCAAAACACGTTCCCCTTTATAAAAATCTGAGTACCACAAGCTTACTTGCCCTACAGAATTCCATTTCAAGAATCAGTAACACCTTCATGGCAATGAAACACTTGGCCATGGATAGCAGGAGAGCAACTTTTTCCCTTCAGTCTCCTTTTCTTGCCTTTCTGTAGTGGTTGCTTGCACCAACAACACCTGTGCTCCTTTCTCTTGCTTCGTGAGGTTTATTCAACACATCTTGAGGACAATTGATCAAGAGGGATGTTTTAATATAACTGATTATGCACGGTGATGGTTCTGCCTGGCCTTTTCAAAACATGGTAGATACTAATTGTATAATTGTTCCTCTGTAGTAGTTCCTCTGTTTATAGTGATTGTATATATGAATATATTTTGACTGGCAATTAGAAGAAGAAACCATGAAGAAGAAAATGGGAAGGAATTTGTTGAATAGGCCATGGGTGTCTGGCAGAGCTTGAAGGTATGTCTACCCCTGTTTAAATGAAGGGTTGCCCAGCTTCTGTCATTCACTCTAACATATTCACACTAAATCACACTGAAGGAAAATAAAAAGGTCATTTTATTTCCCTAATTCCAGGTAATGCTCTACCTTACACTTTTAAAGGCTTCTTTGAATCAGGACCTGATTTATTAAAGTCCTGGAATATCTGTGCATTAGGATCAAGAGAGGCAAGACAGCAGACCAATTTTCAGCTGGAAATTCATGAGTTTCAGAGATTCTGTGATGTAACTTCCTGGAGTAATTGATTTGAGATAGAAGTGATCAGGGTTAGGTGTTTTCATTAAAAGCTTGAGAATTTCTTCCTACTTTTTAACTTTAGATAGTATGTTCCCCCACCCCATGTTGTTTATGTTGTCTTTGCACTTAAACACTATATATTTTGGACTATTTGGTTTTTTCCACCTGTCTGTTCATCTGATGATAAATATTATTTCTATAAAATTTGCAACAACAGTGTCCTTCTATGAACATAATCAAATAATTGCATGGAATCAGATCCTTTGTTTTAAGAGTTAATGGGAAGGTTGTAGTACATCTCATCTCACCCAAGATCATACACTAGCATAACATACATTTTATATTTTGAAGTTACATATTGGACTGGGTATTTGAATAAAAATACTAACAGAAAAGCTGTGATATGAAATTGGAATATTTATTGTAATGAAGATAGCATTCACATTTGCAAAATTCATATTCATCAGGCTATACTGAGTATAAAGTGTTGTCACAAAATTGATGGAGTAAGCATGTCAACTGGACTAGTCCAGGTATGTCAGTCAGAATTATCACATGTGACTGTTAAGTATCCATCTTGCCTACTCCATCAATGTTGTTGCTAGTACTGACGATGCTTCATGTCTCAGCTCTGTTCCTTTTACTGTCACTAACAGACCCCCCCCTCCTTGTGTCAGTGGGTGGACCTGACATTGTTAAAGACAGACTTGAGCTAGTCATTGCCTTCTCTATACGATCCAGCTGCCAAAGTAGGCTGACCAAGATCCTGGGGTAATTTGTCAAAAATTAACATGGTGACAGTAATTCCAGACAGCTTTTCTTAAATGCTATTAACAAAGGCAGTGTCATATTCTGAAAACAACTTCTACTGGGGTGATTAATTAGTGCTGGCAAGGCTCCTTCTTTTCTGGTTAGGCTTGTAGGTTAGTACTGCTTGGTACCTCCAGAAGGACCATAAAAAATGGTTTACACTTAGAAAGGAAAGTGATATTTCAAGACATGACAGAGATACAGAAAATGCCCACTAGATATGGGATAAGGAGGAATATGCTTGCTGGGCAGATATGCAGATGACAGTTATCATTACTACACTGACATAAATACGTGGTACTTCTTGGGATTTACCTTATTCGAACTTAATTTTGCAGAAGGCTTTCTCTCCATACCCTGGCTTTTTATCCTTATTTACTGCCCCCATACATCACAAAGAAAATAAAGGAGAATGAAGAGGATGAAAATTCCAAACAATTTGCTCAGAACAAAGAGCAGGAAATATTGTAGTAGAAGATATGGCCAGAAGATATGGCTAAGTGTGCAGGTGAGATATTAGCTGTGTCTTATCAAATTCAAACCCAGTTTCACCAGCAAACAGGGCAATGAGAAAAGAGGTAGCTGTTCCCCTCTCTCCCACCACGCTATTTGCAACACAGAGTGTTGCAACACTGGCGTTGGGACATATGACTAGAAGTGGGTGTACAGCTCTCCTTGTCCACACTGCCTGAGATTGGACTCCTATGCTAGATCTGCCAGGGCTCTTCTCTGGTTCTGAGGCCAGTTGGCATGCAATATCTTCCACTAATGCTATAAATTATCTTAGTCTCCAAAACCACATGGCCACATGCAAATTGTATTCAGGGGATGATTCCTGGCCCATCTTAACTCCCAAACCATGGCCAACAGTTTTAGGGAGACTGCTAGCTGGCACAGTTCAACACTGTCACAGGATGCATTTTAATAGTATGAACAATTATATTTCCTTACCTAGAAACACTCCTTGGCACTATCTGATGCATGAATTTTACCAGTGCTTGTATTGGTGTCCAGAGCCAGTGTATGTAAAACACTATTTCCACAGTGAATTAATTGGATTAAAGTGCTACCAGGAGTGTAGCCATCAAACCTGTTGTTTTCATTGAGATAAATTTCTTTCTATCTGTTTTTCCTGAGAGCTCAGACCTCTTTTGATGTAAATAAAGTGGACTACAAATTTACTTGCCTTTATGAGGGAAAAAGTGTGAGAAAGAGCTGCAGAATCTGTAAACCCTATTGTCAGGGCAATGACTTTCTTGTAGTTCCTTTTAAAATTTTAGCATTAGTGAGATGTTTTGGCTAGGATAAAGTTAATTTTCTTCAGAGTAGCTAGTATGGGGCTAAGTTTTGGATTTGTGCTGAAAACAGTGTTGATAATTCAGAGACGTTATCATTACTGTTGAGCAGTGCTTACACAGAGTCAAGGCCTTTTCTTCTTCTCTCACCACCCCACCAGCGAGTAGGCTGGGGGGGCACAAGAATTTAGGAGGGGACACAGCTGGGACAGCTGACCCCAACTGGCCAAAGGGATATCCCAGACCATATGATGTCATGCTCAGTATATAAAGCTGGGGGAAGAAGAAGGAAGGGGGGAATGTTCAGAGTGATGGTGTTTGTCTTCCAAAGTAACCGTCAGGTGTGCTGGAGCCCTGCTTTCCTGGAGATGGCTGAACACCTGCCTGCCCATGGGAAGTGGTAAATGAATTCCTTGTCTTGCTTTGCTTGTGTACATGGCTTTTGCTTTACTTATTAAACTGTCTTTATGTCAACCCATGAGTTTTCTCACTTTTACTCTTCCTATTCTCACCCTCATCCCCCTGGGGGGGAGTGGGGGAGCAGCTATGTGGTGCTTAGTTCCCAGCTAGGGTTAAATCATGACCATCCTTTTCCTTATTCTATACCATTTACATCATGCTGAGATCCCACACTATCCAATACAACCTCATTAACCACAACCATTCTTCCCAACCTTTGATAAAATACAGATATCATTCCCCTAGTCTATGGACCACCCCTATAAAATATCTGTAAAATGCCCATAAAATATCCACAAAATGTCCATTGAGTTCATTTAGTCCACAGCTTTGGGCTCCATCTGTTATGGTGGCCAGTCAGGACAGGAGAGGTGGTGTGTTGTGTGGAGTTATTGGGCACCAAAGCCAGCTCAGGTCCAGTCACTGCTGCACTTCCACTGCTTTTTGTAAGGCTTGTCCTCCTTGGTTCAGGTGGTTCCTGCTATAGTAAGTCCTATAACATGCAACTCAAATCATGGGTTGCAACACTTTAAAGGTATTTCCATTACAATCTCCACCTCTGGTCCCTTTGGACCCATCGAGTTTAACATTGCAATGAACTCCTCCCCTTGCCCCTGCTCCGACTTGGACTTATCCACAGACTGCAGTCCCTTAGGGTGTACCTGCTCCGAGTGGAGCCTTATCTATGAGCCACAGTCTCTCCAAGGGTATACCTGCTGCGACATAGACTTATCCACAGCCACAGATGCCTCAAGGTGTCCCTTCTCCAGCGTGGACTTATCTTTGGGCCACAATCCCTTCAGAGCTCTACCTGCTGCAGCACAGACATAACCACAGCCACAGATGCTTCGAGATGTCCCTGCTCTGGCATGGGCTTATCCACAGCCACAGATGCTTTGGGGTGTCCTGCTCCTGCGTGGATTCATCCACAGGTCACAGTCCCTTCCACTCAAGTTCATGCTGGAGTTCCAGCCTGTCCAGTACGGCAGCACAGAAACAGCAGCGATGCCCTGGCCGCCTGCCAGCCCAGGCGCATTGCCATTGCTGTTATCAAAATGTTCCCAGGCACAGCAGAGTAAGATGATAAGCAGTACAGCAGTACAGCAAGCAGCGACAGCAAAAAGCAGCCACTAATGAGCACTAGACTCTAATATATAGTAAGGCAAGCAAGCCCCATGGCAAGCACAGGAGCCTGCCAATTAATAGCTGAACAGCAATAACAGCTATAAATTCGATCTAGCACATTCCAGTCAAATCTGTCCTTATCTTGAACCCTTCAAGCCCCATGTTGGGCACTAAAAAGGACTGTCATGGTTTAACACCAGCCGGCAACTAAGCACCACACAGCCGCTCCCTCACTCACCCCCAGTGGGATGAGGGCGAGAATAGGAAGAGTAAAAGTGAGAAAACTCATGGGTTGACATAAAGACAGTTTAATAAGTAAAGCAAAAGCCATGTACGCAAGCAAAGCAAAACAAGGAATTCATTCACCACTTCCCATCAGCAGGCAGGTGTTCAGCCATCTCCAGGAAAGCAGGGCTCCAGCACGTATAATGGTTACTTTGGAAGACAAAATGCCATAACTCCAAACCTGTGCCCCTCTTCTTTCTTCTTCCCCTAGCTTTATATGCTGATGTGGTGGGTTGACCCTGGCTGGGTGCCACGTGTCCACCAAAGCCGCTCTATCCCTCCCCCTCCTTAGCTGGACAGGGGAGAGAAAATATAATTAAAAGCTTGTGGGTCGAGATAAGGACAGTTTAATAAAGCAAAAGCAAAGGTCGTGCACAAAATCAAAGGAAAACTAAAGATTTTATTCGCTACTTCCAATTAGCAGGCAATGTCTGGCTACGTTCTGGGAAGCAGGGCTTCAGTACTCATAGCGGTTGCTCCAGAAGACAAAAGTAAATAACAAATGCCCCCCTTCCATCTCCCTGTACTTAGCTTTTATAGCTGAGCTGATGTCATATGGTATGGAATATCTGTTTGGTCAGTTTGGGTCAGTTGTCCTGGCTATGTCCCATCCCAAGATCTTGCCCAGCTCCAGCCTGCCAGTGAGGTGGGGGAAATGTTGGAGAAACAGCCTTGATGCTGTGCAAGCACTGCTCAGCAATAACAAGAACATCCCTGAATTATTAACACTGTTCCCAGCACAAATCCAAAACTTAGCCCCATACTAGCTACTCTGAAGAAAATTAACTCTATCCCAGCCACAACCAGCACAGAACTGCATTTGTCTCTGTACTATACAGAATGGAAAACATTGTCATGATACAGTAATGCACATCACCTCAAACAACATGACAAGAGTAAAAACATACCATTGCTATCATTAACACAACTACTATAACAAATGGGATCATTCTTATTTAAATCCTCTCTTCTAATGGTTTTACATAGCTGGCTTTCACTGAGTTTTTTTTTTAATTTTCTGTGATTGTCAAAAGTTATATCTGTCTGTTTTGCAAGCTTTGAAATACAGTAGAAAATCTACTGCCTAGAGTTGGTAACTGTGCTCTCACGCACAAACTTCTCCTATACCTATACCCGTATGGCTAGTCAGTGAAAGACTGTCAGGGTACCTTCCTTTATGTGGCAACTGCGATGCCTGGTGCAGTTTGACCCAGGCCAAATTGCATTTGCAGGATACAGTCCTGGGGGGTAGTACAGGCCAGGTACTATTCCCAGTAGGCAGCCTGTGTGTGGGCACTGTGTTTTGAAGTCTAAAAGTTTAACAACATGAAAATAGGATGTTCTGTGCTGACAGATTTCAGTGTCAGTGTATGGTTTGAATCTATTTAATTCATTCATATGGATATAACCTGTGCGTTTAAATAGCAGAAGTGCAGGTAATATTCCATAGATATATTATCTAGAAAGAGCAACTCATCTTAGGCAGGTAACACTTATTCTTAATTTACTGGAAATAAACATTTTTGCAGTGCTGTGATGACCTAATGTTTGTCCTGAGTGTAGGCAACTTATCAGGCTGCTGTAATTAAGACTGGAATCGTTAGCTAATAGCATACTAGGAGACAATATGGTTAGCATAACACAATGCTTCTAGTTCCACCAGACTATCACTTAACTAAGCAGAATAGAAGAATTTTTAGCATGACTTTAGAATTAGAGCTGAACCCACATATGGCATACAACCTTTTATCCATTTTGCCACTGACATGAACATAGGGGACACATTCTTCAGACCATGAAAAAAAGGAAATAATTTCTTCTTCAAAATACTTACAAAGTGAAAGGAAGGAAAAATAATAACAATAAAATAATCTAATGGGCTACATATAACCATAAGCCCAGGAGGCAGAATATGCTGCAATACTAATGGACATTCAGCACATAATAAGTGGACAACTGTTTAAGGTGGTCCTATAACCATGTGCAATGGCACATGCAAAGCCAGTGACTGAAGGACCCAGACAGGACACAATACGTTTCAGCTAGCGAGATGGACAATTGTAAATGGGACTTTTAATTCTGTTGGTCCTGAGCTGTCCAGAAAAGCAAGAGATATGGAAAATAAAAGCACTTTGTTTCTACAAGTGCTCTGCTGGACTCTTCTCTATAGTTGTCTATACAAACTCATGCACATCTCAGGAAATCAGCTCATCCCTCTTAAAAGTATGACTTACGCTTCCTTAATAACAACCTTGTAGCTGCATAGATTGAGCAAAATTCCTTGAAACAATGGAATGAGGTAGCATTTTGTAAGCAAGGTGTCCACAGAGCTTTGCCAGAACGATTTAGAAAATAGTCCTGAAAGGGGTATTTAGGGAGACGTGACAGATCTAAGCATGCTGCAATTGTTCATATTTATATTGGATTTGGATGCAGCAACTACTTAGCTGTGAGAGGGGGATGATGGAGAGATTTGCATGGATAAAGCACCGCACAATACAATGAAGACAGGAGATTTACACACTGGAACACTAGATAAGCTTAAGCCATAGAGATTGAATCACTAGTGGCATTTTTCCACAGACTTAGAAAGCTTTGAGCATGGAAATTTTTTTTTCCATTTAAGTATTACATAAATAGACATATAAAATAACTAGGACAGACTGGAAACAAACAAACAGAGGATCATGATTTCCAGGTTTTCAGGGAATGAAACACACCTGCCCATACTGAGGTATTTGTGGCTTTCAATTAGGAAAACAGATATAGTTCCATATGTGGGACTAACTGTAAACAAAATCAGAATCTGGCTGAAAACTGTCTGAGAACTTGGCTTTGAAGATATTTGGGCAGTGATTATGCATTTTGCATTATTCTTAGTTCTCCAATATAATAAGCTATTCTTGCTAATCCATAGATAGGTGCTATGTGGAGTGTGAAAGACATCAACCTTTCCTTTCGTTACAGACCTGAAGTTTATCCAATATTCAAAATCCCTGTGGAAAACTTGGACCAAGTTCTAAATAAACACAGGCTTTGTTTGCTTAGGAGCTATGTGGATCTCAGATGATTCATAGGATTCAACTCTGAAAACAGGGAAAATTTATCTTGTGTTCAGAGGCTGTTTCTACCTTATTTTTACTGGTGTCTTTCATCCATGCAATACTGAAACAGACAACAAGCTGACATAGAGGACTTTGATGTTCTATACCCACTGGTGATGAAGTTTTTAGCAAGCCAGAGGAGAGACCATCTAGGGATGGGGTCAATAGCCTCCCACAGAGTCTCCACTCCTGCTTTTTTTCAATCTTTCTGGAAAAGCATAATTATAACACTTCGTCAAGGAATAAAAACATTCAACAGGAAACTTCTGCCAAGGCCCAGCACCATTCTCTGAAAATTAATCATCATAAACATCAAGTTCCAAAATCTTTTGGATGATAGAAACTGTAGTAACAGAGGGATTAGCTCCAACTTCAGAGTAAGTCTAAGTCTCATCATCCCATGGTTGAGAAGCACAAGTGTAATAGTCACTGAAATGTCTTCCTTTGTGGGTCCCACTTGTTGAGGTAAAGTTAAGGTCAGAGCTGTCATTATATAATGCAGAAAGAGTAGAGGATGGTGACAAGTCTACAGGTGTTTCACGTGCTGTTAAGTCACTCATGTCTTGAAGGAGAGAAAGACATTGGATGTGGTAAACAGCTAGCTTTTCTGTCTTAAATATAACAGGCCAGGTTATCAGATGGTGCCAGTTAGTTTAGCTTCATTGATATCACTGGAGTTTTGCTGGCTGAAGGTCTGGCCATTAATACTAAGGTTGGCTGTGCCATTTGGCAGGAGCTTGTTTTGGATTTAATGTAGAGTTCTTCAACGAGCTTTCAGAAGGAATGAAGACAATAGTACACACCTGATGTCTGGATCCAGAGGGCTAATGAGGCAGAGAAGATTGGCTGCTAGGACACACTGGAAGAGAGAGTAACAGGCCAACTGTGGTCCAGAGATGCAGAGGGGAGTCCAGTCTCCGGAGCAAAAGCTCCATCAATGAACTGACAAGCAGACAGAAATGAGGCTACTCTGCATGGACAAAATATCAAGAGGGTCTTAAAGGACTGAGACTGAAATATTGTGAGGATTGAAGAGAACTGTAAAAATCCAGAATCAATGAGAAAAAAAGGATGCAAACTGGTAAAAAAAACCCCAACGACAAACAAACAAAAATTACCAAAAAACCCCACCCAAGAGCAAGCTGAAGGTTTGCTCAGTCAGGGTCTTAGACTGTAAAGTGTCTGAGGCAAAGCCCACATTTCTTACTGTTCCCTACCTATAAAAAGCCCAAAAATAATTCATGGAGTCCAATCTGAGCTGAAGTACCTAATTTTGTAATCATGTCTAAGAATGCAGTATTATAATTGTTCCTATTCACTGCTTCGGGAAATTTCTGGCTTATATTTCAAGGTCTTTGTACGTGTGTGAGGAAATATATATAGGGTCAGGAAAAAAGAGGAGAGGAATACTACTGACTGATGACAACTTGTTTTGCTGTGGCTTTTGGAAAATGCCATGGTGTGTCATCCTCCATGTTATCAGGAAATCATAATGTTCTGAAGAGTAGAGCAAAAACAAGGGAGATGTCAGGTTTTGCTGTTGTGATTTCCCATGGAAATAATAGTTCCTGGCTACTAGGAACAGAAGTCACACAGCATGCAAAATTACAGGCTGTGAGTAACATACTGTATGACATCTTTGCACTAAATAAAATTAACAGTGACTGACTGAGTCAACACCCTTGGTACCAAAGCCCTGGTGATGCACGCACAGCTATGAGTGAGAAGTGGGACCATCCCTGATAAGCTGGGTAGGATATACTAGTTTAGAGACATTGGTCAACATTTTCAGTAAGTCCTTTGAAGAAGATGGTTCAGTGGCTGTAGGAGATAAAAAGAAACTGTAGTCTGTCATTCATACTATCAGAAAGCTAGTCTGCGTGTAGTCTGCTAAAATAGTCTCCTAAAAGAACATGCTTCTTTCTTCGTAAGCCAATGTCTGAGGGTCACCTCAGTACCAGTTGTTTACCATAAGGCAGAATTTTCCAATATCTTGTTTAAAAAAAAAATTAAAAAAATCCCTTTTATCTGCATGAATAGTGAATGTTCTCGAAGTGATTTCCTCAGTTCCCTAGACCAAACAGACACTCAATTTTACCACACTCTGTATGAAGAAAAGAAAAAGGAAGTGGATTCAACTGACACTCTGTGAGCTTCTGTCAAAATAGGACTCTCTAAGAATGGATGAATTGTATTTTTACTCTGTAGCAGCAGAATAATGAAGAGTGTAAGCCAATTGGCACCAAGAAGAGTGTATGTCTGGAAAGAACTTCCTAAAGGAGCTGTGATAAAGCTAAAGGTTATTGCTCTGAAACAACAAAACCCTGCAGAACTGATGCAAAGCTTGTTGAGCTTTGGGATTCTTGCTGTTCTACAGAGACCTAGCTCTGGCAGGAATGAGGCCTATATTTTTCAAAAGGGATTTCAGTGTTATTGAAAGCAACTACTTGCTGTGAAATCAATGGGCGTTGCATACTCAAAGACCCTTGAGTATCTGGGCTGTAGTCCAATATGATAAATAAAAACTGCTGATGACAAAAACTGATTTTAAAACACAAATACTGTGTTAATGGAGGTATTTCAATTCTGTTTCCTAATTGTATGCAATCCCATAGCTCACAGAGGATACACAAGGTGAGAAATTTGGGCCCTGATGTTTTATGCCACACAGTTTTTGTTACCTTTAAAACAAAATTCTAAAATGAAAAGAATGTGCATGGAAATTAAATTAGTAAGTTAAACTTAAGTGAGGTTTAACATAAAAAAAAGCTGAAACTACTTCATTTCTGAATTGTATCCTATTATAAACTACAGTATTAGGATAACCAAGCATTTTCCCAAACTTTTCTACATATGGATGGGCTGGAAACATGTGTCCTCCTTCTCCTTGCCCAGAGAATGGAGGCAACCTCTGTCTCTCCTCTGGCTTGCTAAAAACATGGAGGCATCTTTCCAAGTGTTCAGGCTATACTTGCATATACTACAGCCATTCTTTTGCCTCTTTTAGGAGAAATATCATGATAATTGGATCACCATGCTTTATTTAATCTTTGTTGCCTTTTTCAACTAGGATAAGATAGGAGGAAAAAGATCTTAGAAGTATCTACTCAACTGAAGAAATGAACTTAGTCAAATAAGTTTGCAACTAGAACTGTACAGAAACTTCACAATAAAATGAGAAACCTGCAATTCTTTGAAAGTAAACCTTTTTGACAAAGCTCACTTAGAAAGAAAAAAAAAAAAAAAGAGCTTGATCAGTTATTTGAGAATGTGAAATGCCCCCTTTTCCTTTTTTTTTTTTTTTTCCTTCATTTTAATAGAAATTCCCAGAAAAGAATAATGTAATTGTTATTCTTAAGATTTTCTATGTGGGAAAAAAAATTGTCATGGCTACCTTTTTTCTTCCCCCCAGTGCTTTATTTTAATGAGCATTTCTTGATTCTACATTCCAGTAAAGGGAAAAAAAGTACTGTCACAAAATTCCTTGGCAAATTAAAAGTACTTTTGCTGTTCATCTCTATTTATAATTCTGTCAGATTTACTTTGTGACGATACCCACATTTAACTGTACAGAAAAAATGGCAATAATAACCAAAAGGAATATTTCATACAATATTGGATATTTTCTACAATATATGGGGAAGATTAGATGTTGATAATGGCTGCCTTTGGTATTTAAATCCACATAGTATGTAACTCTGAATCAAAGAAGAATGTAAAACTGCCCAATAAATTGCATGAGATTCAGTCTTTGTTCTCTTGTCCAATTTTCCCTGAAATCCAGTAAGAATATACAGATATTAAAAGCAAGGGAAGATTCACAAAAAGGTTAAGGAGTCTTTATCTCCACTTCTTCTCACTACTTCTGCCCACTGATTGCCTTTCATTTCCTGCTGTTGTCCTTACATTTTCCTTCCTCTGTCTGCATCCAGTTCTATAGCTGTTAGCTTTGCATCTCACCAGCTGAAAACAGATTAGAGTGTGTCAATATTTGCACCAAACATTTTATCAGTTTTTTAAATAAGGGAAATGTTTCTTGATCTTTTTAAATTTTATTTTATTTGACACCAAATATATCAGATGATTTTAAGGTCTTCTCATAAACAGGTCATTAAGAAAGGAAAATTTTATAAATAAGTGTTTTGCTGAGAATCATTCACTTAGATCCACCTTCTCTTCATTCTCTTAATTCCTTTGAATTCCTCTGCGTCTGTGCACACTGTTTCTGGGTCTTCCTTTCTGCCGAACCAGATTTATAGGTTATTTATAAGGTATGTGTTGAGTGTACTTGTCACCATAAGAAGTTTAGTATTTTATTTTATAACTTATGATGTTTTATCTTCTGTCCATATCAGCTAGAATTCAGCTTTGTTTATACTGGTCAAAAGTAGGTCAATGGATTTGGTCCAGTTTTATGTCCAAATAAGTGAGGTTAGAATTTGTCCCAACTCATAAATATTTCCTTTATGCCAGGAACTTGAAAAAAACAGAGGTAAAGCTGAAGTCACGGCTCATTTCAGTCAAAAGACTGGCTGAAATTTCACAAAAATATCATCTGTATGACCTACAACTAATATGAAGATAAAAAGGGAAAAGAGCTGTGCAAGTTCAGATTACATAGTTCTGCAAGAAGCTAAGCTGAGGCGCATGCATAATCATGAGATGAGAAATTCAGCCAGAGATAAGGGGTTGAGATCCCTAAATTGAGAGTGCCAATTCAGAAGAGATACCTGGGGACTGTCTATTGCAGTCCAGCAGCACTTGTTCCATCAAACGTCCATCCAAATGAAGGGATGCTGCTGCTGGCACCATTTGTGTCATTCAGTGCCCCTCTGACTTAGGGATGGTTCATCAAACCCAAAATATGAGAGCTCATGCTCAGTACCTTCTTTTAAAAAGAATCAGACCTGTAATTCTTGTTCCTCTAAAGAATACCCTAATGAAAAAGCAAGTTGCAGAATTCATTATATGAAAAGAGGGAAACCACGTTGTCTCCAGGTGAAACTAGGTGACAGCAAATCCAAAAAAGTAGGAATCATTAGGATGAAATGAAGTGCCATTGTCTACATTTGATCTAACTATCTAGGTTCCTGTTACAACTGGAAAAGATCTGGTCAGCAAAGTCAAAATCATGTTTCCCTTCTTCTGAATGAGACAGGGGAAAAGTGCTCTGATCATTGTGGTTCTTTGATGCTCCCTTATAAATTGTGTCCTTTTGACCTCATGACATTTCCTACGGTGTCCTTCCTTTGGTAAATGGCATCTTCCTTCTGTCCTCTAGAGAGGAGCAGGACATAACCTGATGTTTAGTTCACTGTCAAGAAAAAATATATGTCTCTGAGGCAGGCAGAGAAAGAAATCCAACTTAGGTCTCACGTTCTCAGTAAGTGCCCAAACATAATGTCACTATAAAGAACAGCTGGGAGAAGCTCCTTTTGGGGGTTGGTGTGAAGTTTTGGAGCCTGTTCATATGGATCCATGAAGGTCTTACAAGGATGAAGCTGTATAATAACCTTGACCAAGACAAACAGATAGCTGAGCACAGTCAGTTCACTGCTTTGAACAGAGCCAGGTGTTTTCCTTTTCAGCATAAAGTATTTTAGGTCAGTCTTCAGAGACTGTGAGTCTCTTGTTACATATTTACGTGGACTCAGACATTGCCAACCTGCATGGGGCATTCTGTGTGTCTGGCCACAAAGACAGAGCCCATAGGCACAGATGGACATGAGAAGAACCCATCACATATAAGGGAGAAGGTCTTTGATGACATTCTGCTACTCAGAAGTCACCTTTCAATAAGCCTATCGCGCATCACTCAGTTGTTGGGTCATGCTACTGCTTCTCACAACCTTGGAAATACTTCAGGCATCTTGTCAGCAGATTATAATAGAACCATGCCCGTTGTCTGACCATGAGGGCCTGGAGAAGGAAGGAACCTATTGAATTGCATAGGAAAATTGACTTACTTGTAAGGTGGCTGATATAGAATCTATGTTCTAGTGTAATAGAGTCAGTAGGACAAAGGGTAATGGTTTTAAACTAAAAAAGGGTAGTTTCAGACTAGATATAATGAAGAAATTTTTTACAGTGAGGGTGGTGAAACACTGGAGCAGGTTGCCCAGAGAGGTGGTAGATGCCCCATCCCTGGAAACACTCAAAGTCAGGTTGGGTGGGGCTCTGAGCAACCTGATCTAGTTGAAGATGTCCTTGCTCATTGCAGGGAGGTTAGACTACATGACCTTTAAAGGGTCCTTCCAACCCAAACCATTCTATGTTTCTATGATATGTTGAATGCTGACTCCTTCTGTCAATTTTTAAGATTGGCAGAAGGATAATTTTTAAGACAGGGAACTTAGATGAAGACATCTAAGTATCTGATCAGGATCTTGTCTTAAACTCTAGAAGGGAGAGATCTGGACCTTGTGAAGATGCTGTCTACTGTTTGTGCATCAAAACGTTACGGACCATGAATATATGGATGAAATGGAGTTTAATTCTGAGCTGCAGAGACAAAAAGTTAAATTGAAAATGTTCTTTATTCAAATGTAATTAATATTAAATTTCTGCTTTTCTAGTGTATCTGGGGCAAAATTTACTTTTTTTTAGTTTATTTATTTATTTATTCTATTGGACTGGGCATGTGTGCACAGATTCTTCAACATGTTTATTCTTAACAGTAAAATAACATTTAAAAATAGAAATAGAGGGGAGAAAAAATGAAAAAAAATAGAGAACTCCCCCCCTTTTCCTGAAATACTTTCAGTAAAGATATTTTCTCTACACTCCACTTTTGTATAAAATTCATTATAAAATGTTGATGTATGGTATTCATCAAACTCTTTCCCATAGCACTTGCAAGTACTGTTTTTGAAAAATAACATCCATCTGTTGATGCCACATGCCAATCACAGTTATCCTTTAAATATATTTTCCAAGGGGAATATTTTGAGAAAATATGTCTGACGATGACTAATTGACTTTTACACAACAGCTAGGTATTAGGAGAGTTTAAATTGAAGGTATTATCTGGGTTTACTGCCCTTGTCATTTTTATCCCCCTTTAAGACAAAATTTTATTTATGAGGTAGAATTAATTCAATGAGGGATCAATTTGGTGCATACTAGCTCCCCACAGTCATTTTATTCAATTAACACTTTGGTTTAAAGGTTATACATGTGCTCGTGAATTAGCTTTTCCTCTGCACTGTGCAATGCTGCAAAGTGGAGGCTTGAGTGATTAAGGGCAAAACTGCTGAGTACTTTTGAGTGAACAACATGACACACTGAAAACTCAACTTTTAGAGTATGTAGGATCTTTGTAGGACTGATTTAGTCACAATGGATAACATGAAGTCTGCACATGGAGTTTTTCTACAGTGAAAAGATAGTCTGGGCTAACAAAAAAAAAAATTTTGTTTGATTTTTAATTTATGATTTAAATATTTCAAATACAAACACATTAATAGAAAAGCTCTTTAATATCTGTAGTCTCACATACCCTTCCCTCTTCTCCCCAAAATATCATAGACATCTGTTTGTTAACCCAATGTTTTAGCTACTGATTGTTTGACAGAACCACTTTGTAGCTCCTGCTAATTCCCTGTAACTGCTTCCTTCACGTATTTGGGACTGCCTGGATTTACTCTTTACTGTTTAAAGATATGATACTTTCACAAGGGATTACCTCTGGATGTGAAGAGTCTTCACATGAATATCTCTCATCTCAGGGTTTTAAAGTCTCTATGATGGTTATTTAAATAAACACAAGCATAACAACTCATCTTCTAGAAACGGGATAAGAAAGAAAGAATGCTTACTCATATGGGCTTAATAAAAACTTTCATCTTTTCTGTCATACATTATTTTAGGGACAGGTCTAGGTATTTCTACATTACAGAAGGGCAGGAAATGACTTCAAAATGTAAGGTCTGAAAGCTTTTTCCTCCAAATCAGGTGAAAAGTCACATCTTTCAAAGTCTGCCACAGAAAAAAACTGTGAAGACAGGTGCAAAGCCCATACAAAAAAACCCCAACAGGGTAACAGATTCAAATGCAAAGGGCAAGGAATTAAAGCTGTAGTATTCCTCCTGCTTACCACAAGGCCAGAGAAAACAGAGATCTGACAGACTATATAAATGAAGTCATTCATGTGAGATGAAAGATTACTTTGGAAAAAGTTCAGGTAGCAGAACCAAGATTGAAATCACTGCTCAGCACTGGGCAGAGTGAGGAAATGAATTTGAGCCTCTTTCATCCTAACAAAGTAGCCCCACTACTCTAGCGTATGCATGCTTTCTTGCTCAATTGCATCTACAGATATGCAACTTTTTCCTAATGAAGTGCCCTGTTCATTTAAAAAAAAAAAAATCAGCTATTTGCAAATGCAAACACATAAAAGAGCCCCAAAAAACTGTTCTTGACCTTAGCTAAGAACCATTACAAAGTACACAGGACACTCCATTGAGATGTTCATGACTCAGTTTCTTGGCATGACTGATTCAGATCCTGACTAGCTCAATTACAACAGTATCGAAGCAATCTCCACAGCATTTTTTTTTTTAACTGCAATCTTCATTTTGCCAGCATGTCTTCTTTATCAAGTAAAAGAACTCTCATTATTCCTGATGTTTTGCTTTTTCACAGTGGTTTTAAATGAAGAGAATTCTGGTATGTTCTGTTGTGATCTACTACTGCATTGCATCAGAGTAAAGAGCAGCTCTGTTTATATATGTATATGTATATATGCAATTTTCTTCTTGTCTTCTATTTTACTGTGATGAAATGGACTACAAGGAAGTAATTTTGCCTGTGTATCTATTATTCTGGATTTTCTTAATTTTCTTAATAGTTACTCAAGCGAGTTTTTAAGCTTGCCTACACAGAGACTTCCAATAAAATTAATCTGAATTAAAGTTGTTATTTGAAAATGGATTGCTTAAGCATATGATATTACTATGTGGTTATTCTGAGTGGAATGAAAGCAACCTTAACTGAATTTCCCTCCTTCTCTTCCAAAGCCAATAAAACAAAAAAAATATTTATCAAATTAGGGTGTAGTTTCCTGAGGGATTTAAACCAGGATAACTCCTTGGAAGACAGATGTGTGCCATGACCTATTTGTGTTGCTGTCTGAGCCTGCAGGATTCAAAGAAAGGAAAACAAGCATAGAAGGGACAGCAGCATTTGAGGAAAGAAGAAAAAAGCCTGAAGAAGTCTGACCAGCTGCCAGCACATTTCATATACTTTTAATAACATTTCTCTGTGTATGAGTTAAATTGATTGTCCAGAATTTCATTTCTTATATGTGTTTAGTAGCAGTATATCAGTAGACATGACTATGCCATCTCTTCTCTTAGAAGACACTTACTATGCTCCTGTGGAAGTGGGAAGATTTAGGAGGTAAAAATCAGCTTTCTGAAGCTGCTAACAGGTGAATTGCCAATCTGAACAGAAGCCAAATGGCAACCTGGCTTGCCAACAAGCACTGGTGTTAAGTACATCTTAATTACCCAAGTACCCAAGTCCATTTTAAAGTACCCCAAAATGCCTGGGCAATTGGTCTAAAAGTCAAAATAGACTGAAATAGGCAGGGCTTTTAAAACAGATTCTGGCAGCAGTACACACCTAAGACATTGCAGAGTAGAATTTTTAAACCATCCATTGGACAAACTCTTAAAGCAGTATAATGTTCACCATTTTTTGAAGATTATTAAGATGAATTCTCATGAATAATCACTCTCTCATTCTCATGTGCTCCTCCATGATCACACAAGGGCCATCACCCCAAACAATGTCCAAAACATCTCACAAGACTATCTTAATTAAGACCAATTCTTCAGGGAAACTATATTTTGAGAAAAATTTTACACAGAGAGGGTGAGTGTGGGAGGAGGCTTGGGCTAAATCCTTATCCTCAAGTCAATGACCTTATGGAAATCTTCAAAAAGCTCTGTCTGTCTGAAGAAGGAGATAGATAGTAAACAGACATGTTCTGTGATCCGTTCACATACTTGAAACTGTCAAAGGAAGGAGAAAGAGAATAGGAAGGACAGCAGCATTCAAGGAAAGAAGGAAAAAGGCTGTGTAAGCCTGGCCAGTATCCAGTGTCCCCTATACCCTGTCAATAAAGTTTTTCTATGCATGAATTAAATTTATAGCTCAGTGTTTCATTTCTTACATGTGTGTGGTTAGCAGCATGTGAGTAGACATGTCTGTAACATCACATCTGTTAAAACACATTGATTATGCTCTTGGGAAGGTGGGAAACTTGGGGGTACAAAACCCCTCTTTGAAGTATCTGAAAAACAAACTGCTGGTCTCGAACAGAAGCCAAATGGAAACTTGGCTTGGAAGATGGGACACTTAGAGTTCACAAAAGGTGAACTAGATCAGGTTGCTCAAAGCCCCACTCAACCTGACTTTGAGTGTTTCCAAGGATGGGGCATCTACCACCTCTCTGGGCAACCTGCTCCAGTGTTTCACCACCCTCACTGTAAAAAATTTCTTCATTATATCTAGTCTGAAACTACCCTTTTTTAGTTTAAAACCATTACCCTTTGTCCTACTGACTCTATTACACTAGAACATAGATTCTATATCATTTTTCATTAAGTGTTTTTTTTCCCCTTATTAGAATTTTGTGTCCTACAGTAAGTAATCGAGTACTAATTCCTTCCTCAGTGAACAAGGAATTCATAGAATATAGAAAATAGAGTATAGAATATAAAATCATTAAGTTTGGAAAAAACCTCTAAAATCATCAAGTCCAACTGTCAACCCAACACCACCATGCCCATTAAACCATGTCCTGAAGTGCCACGTCCATACATTTTTTGTACACCTACCTGGGCAGCCTGTTCAGGGAAGTGATGGAGTGTCTGACAGAAGATGGGTCCGGGACTAAAGACATGATGGAAATAAGAAGCTTTACATTCATTTTGTCACATTTGTGTGTCTGCCTTGGGACAAAATTTCCCTTTACCTGTTTACCTGATTTATAAGTTTCTATTACCATGCAACAATTCTGCAAAATGGAACTTTCTTATTGGTCTAGCAGATATTTCTGTTCTTGAGGTTTCTCATAGGCTGTAAGGATACAAAAGATGTACTAGGGAAATGCAGAAGCATATGGAACACAATCTAATTATTTAATTATTTTAGTTATTTTACCTTCCTGTGAACCACAGTATTTGCAACTAGATGTCATGCAATGGCTGCTATAGAAGACAGCAATCTGAACCATTAAAAAAGCCTGAAGAGGTTGCTCTTTAGTGACATAGTCTGCTTTTGAGGACTTACATTTTTCCATTTTTATCAGCAGATTTTCATGATTATTCTAATGATTCTGAAACAATTTGCCAAATTATCTTAATAATCTGATGATAAAGTAGTTGAATAGTTTCTTTTCTTCTAATTATGATTTTTTTTTCTCCAGCTGCTACTAACAGAATGTAAGACTGACGATATAAACACTGTGGTTTTGGAAGTTCTGTTCCAATGTTTGATATTGTATGAAACATGGTCTCTGTTGTAATCATGTGCAAAAAGCAAGGTTCTTGTTAGTATGAGTTCATTAAAAACGTCTGCCTGATTCTTGCACAGCTCTGTTTTCTTTTGAACATCATGACTTTCTCATAACAAGGATTTGTAGAGCTGAACTTCATCTAGCACTGATCATTATGCTGCTAATCTCAGGAGAGAATCAGCTGCCTCTCCCAACCATAAATGCTGAATATAGAAACTGGATCAAGATCTTTATCTCATGTCAACTGAAATCTCTATTATAAACTATAAAGTTATGATTAGCCAACAAGCTAGCCCTTCATAAATATGTAGCAGGACATTCAGTGAAAGAGCATTATGACAACTCACAGAAAGACTATTTAGAACATTATTTAAAAGTGAAATAAATCCTGTTATATGTTACACATTTTTTAAATTTTTCTGCCTGTGCTATGTCTTTTCCTTCCTCTCAAATTTTTTTTCCCAACTTGTCTCAGTTAAAAAGGGATGATGTAAGGTGAATAATGGAGGATCAGACAGTGGTAAAGCACACCATGAACCTCACCAGAATCCATTAAAAAGGACAGATAGAATATGAAGATTGGATCAGATTAGTATTTATTGATTAAAAGATTGCATAAAAAAAAGTGAATTGCAATCTTTTTTTGTAATTCTGGGCCAGGAAAGAGGAAAGTTTACCATAATAAATTACTGAAATACTATGGGGCAAACCAGAAGCTAGGGAGACTTTGGGGAAGATAAATTATGTATCATAAAGAGTAGCTGTCATTTTTTTCCCCAGCAAATACCAAAATGCCTGTAGTATACGAGAAAACAGAAACAGAATCCCAATGTCTCTCAGAGATGCAAAAGGATAGAGAGATTAATCACTGTCACCTCCTGAAAGCTATGACGAGACACATCCAAAACCAGCACACTCCAAAGAAGAACACAGGAAGTGTGGGGAGGGGCTCAAAAACTGATGTTCCTTGTCCTCTGTGATTGCAAGCAATCCTGGATAGACTCCCTGGATACAGGTGTCAGTGCCTGAATGCTTGGCAAAGTATTTATGTGGATCTTGATGCTGTAGGTATGACTGTGAGTGGGAGAGATTGAAATCAGTCATATTTTAAAATTTATTATTTTTTCCTTAACTATGACCTAGTGCATTGAGCTACAGGCTCCATACAGTGTTGCAGAACTATTTCCTAGAGGGCAATTGGGCAGGCATTATGTTTGCAGGCGTTCCTAACAGATATGTATACTGCAATAAGCAGTTCAACTTTCAGTCATATAATTATATCTTGGGAGATGAAATTTGCTATTTGTCAAAATAAAGGGTCATCTCCAGTGCTAAAGTAAAAACAAAAAAACCCAAAACCCAAACAAAAAAACAAACCAAAAAAACCCCCCAGCATTTGTAGGACTGGGTTCTCCCACCCTGGCACAGAGTTCTAAGATAGTTAGGTAAACTGTAACCACTAGAGCACAGAACTCTATCCCTCATGATATATTTCAGTCCCGGATTGTATACAATTGAATTTAAACGTCTCAATGTAGGAAAATAATTAAAATACCTAAAAATATATATGCCCTGGAATGCCTGAGATATCCACCTAAAGCTGTTATTTATGATACAGGATCTACAGGAGAGCTGAGAAATGACATGTTGGGATCAACCAGGATACTCTGGGATATCTAAAGTAATAGTAGACACTTAACTTGAAGCACCTGAATTATTCTGTACAGACACCATTTAGTTACCTACAGATAAATATTCAGTGTCATTTGAGAGTCTGTGGAATATTTGAGACACCTAGACTGAGCAGACAGATGAAGCACAACGTTCATGTCCAGCCTGCACCGTTCTGCAGTGGTAGCTACAGGTCAGGGAAACTCTTTGCAACACCTGAAGTGACATTGCAGAACAGAGATGGCCTTTGGGGGAAAAAAATGCCCAAGGACACTTTGCAAAGACCCAGAGAGGTGCTCAGTGGTTGTGGCATCTGCTTTCCCCCTCCAGTATGTGTGCTATGCCACTGGATAGATGCTGACCCAGATATTTATGGGCAGAATATCCATAACGGTGTCCATTAAGGTTGCCTTCGTAAAGTGTGCCCCCAGGCTAGAGCCAGAGGCCAGGCAAGGCCTGGCAATGGGTGCACAGGGTTGGGCCTGACATATTACCCCTACCCCTGGGAGGGCTGGGGGCACTGCTTGGGGGTGTAAACCTCCTGCCTTCCCTTACAACCTCCAGCATGCAGTCAGAACAGGCCAGCCCAAGGAGGAGGAGGAGGAGGAGGCGGAGGAGGAGGAGGAGAAGGAGAAAGAGGAGGCGGAGGAGGAGGAGGAGGAGAAGGAGGAGGAGGAGGAAGAGGAAGTGGAAGAGGAGAAGGAGGAGGCAGAGGAGGAGGAGGAGGAGAAGGAGGAGGGTGGGAGGCAGTGCAGGCCCGCAGCAGGGATCCCCTGCAGCCCTGGAGAGACCCCGCTGGAGCAGAGACCCCCCCTGCAGCCCGGGGAGGGCCCCACAGGGGCCGCAGCAGGGGGATATTTCCTGCAGGAGCTGCGGCCGTGGAGAGCCCGGGCGGGAGCAGGTTGTCCCTGAAGGACTGCAGGCCGGGGAAGGGCCCGCGCTGGAGCAGGGAGACGTGGGAGGAGGGAGGAGCGGCCCAGAGGGGCTGGGGGGGGCCCACCGCAACCCCCATCCCCTTTCCTCCTGAGGTGTGGGGAGAAATTTGGACTGAAGGGGTGAATTCGGGCCTGGGGAAAAGGTGTGTGTGTGTGAAGGTGTTTTAGTTCTTGTCTTTGTTTCTCGTGATCCCAATCTCTTTTTAACTGAAAAAAAAATTAATTTTCTCTAAGTCAAGTTTGGTTTATGTATGATGGAAATTGATCAGTGATCTCCTTGTCTTTTTCTCAACCCATGAGCTTTTCCATCCTGTTTTCTCGCTCTCTCCTATTCAGAAGGGAGAGGGAGAGACGGTCTAGGTAAGGGGGCCCACCAGGTAGGGTTAGTTACCAGCAGACACTTGACCTGATTCACTGTATGATGAGGCAAAAAGACACCACTGAAAGCTCCCACCGCTGAGGCAGAAGGAGGGGACACCACTTCAGCCTCTTCACCACTGCACCACCATTTTTAAATCAGCACAGAATTCTAGGGTATCTGCACCCTCAGGCTGCACTGTGACAGTACGGATAAAGGAAATAGAGATTTAGTGTCTCCTAGTCATATTGCTTTTCCCTTTCCTTTCTGTGGCCCAGTGAACCCGTGGGTTGTTTCCTTTGTGAAAGCACTTGCATAAGTGTGATCCCTGTGGGCATGAAACTCTTAGGTGACCCATAAAATAAGTACAGCAGAAAAATGTACGGCTTCTCTGAACTGCTTCTCTGAGAGATCAGACAAGCCCCAGTGTGAAGGAAGAGATGAAAATGAGTTACCCAGGGGCCTGAAGAGAAAGGCAATGAGACCACCCTGTGGCAGAGAGAGACCAAGCTGTGAGATCACTTTCACTGTGACACAAAACTGCAACTTAACTGTTCCCACAGAAAACACCCAAACTGGTAAATAAAGCAGAATCAAGTACATTCTCTGGCACTGAGACCATTTAGCACAGCAGCTTTCATGTCCACACTATAAAACAGTCCTTTTACTCAAAATAGTGAGGTCGTGTCCTAAGTGCCTAGTTGCAGTAGTCCATGATCTTAACTAAGTCCTGACTGTCCTCAGGCATTACTCGATAAAGTGCTAGTTGACCCAAGCCATTGACCTGGCCATTTTTAATTTATTAGTACAGACACAGTCATATCTGTTCACTGCAATGATTTTTTAGTGTCTCCTTCAGGTCAGACTCTCTGATTAACAGTCACTGAGGGCAGAATTCAGCTTCAGATCAAAATACCTATTGCACAAGTATGCAATAAACATAGGCAGTTGCTTAAACGTTGGTATATAAAGCCATGTGAAATGTCACATACATTTGAGAATTAAGGAGCTAGGGAGATATGTCATAGGACCTGTGCCATTCTGCAGTGGCATCTGAGTTGAGGGAAAATAAACCAGAGCAAATCAGATCACAATAGCTTCATATATTTAAGGTGTAAGTCTAGCTGCAAATTTCCATTAGAGTTAATTTTCACCAGAGTTAAAATTCAGTTTTCTGTACAAAGGGGTCTAGCACCATCCAAGATGTCTAAAGCTGGCAGCAACCTTCACATGGGACTGGCAAATATAATACAGAACCTATGCCCTTCTGGGAAAGTGGAAGCCACGTGTGGTACTCTAAAACATCTCAAATTACAGTAGGTACCCGGTGTGGACAACTGAATCATGCCAATAGTCTCTTAAGGTATGGTAACAAATGCAAGTATTAAGAGTTTATGTGGTAAAGTGGGGCAGCAAGCCATCAGACAACGATTTAAAATAAATTTGATCAGAATTTTCCTCTGGCACTAATGTTAAGTGAAAGAGAATAACCACTGTTTGTCCTGTTAAACTCTCTTAGCCTCCAAATCAGAGCAGCCACATTCAAACTGCTTATTGGGAATAACCTCAAGCTTGTACTAAGGCCTAAACTGTACAGGCTAGCCCAGATTAAAACCACTCCAAAATTAATCACAATTTCACTGTGGATGGAATGAAGCTTCAGAACCCATAAATGTTCCTTCAAGCTATTTAATTAACTAGAATAGACATAGTGAAGGGGTTTACAATAAAGACAAGTAAATGATTTGCTGTACCTGAAAGTGATAGTTTTGCTCATCCCATCTCAATGAATGCCATTGGTGGCACAATGGGCTTAAGACTAGAATTTCTTTGACTGCTAAGAAGATGGAAAAAGAGGGATTTCAGAAAATTCTCCTGGCCACCCACCTGCAACTTTAAGAACGTTAACAAAGTTGGGAATTGAGCCTAAATACTTACTTTCAGGAGTTAGGCTCCCATGTTCTTGAAACATTTCTCCCAACCCCTTTCTTCATTTTGACAGCAGCATGGATTATTTCCCACTTCAGTCATCACCCTAACAAAACTGTTGTAGTAAAACGTGCTGCTTTTTCTTGCTACAAAAAGCTCCTGCTCAGATATAAGCCCTATTTAATCTCAGGCCACAGCAGTAACACAAAGGTTTTTCTTCCCTCAAGCAGAGGTTGCAAACCATTTTGTTTAATAGATGCCTATCAGGAAAGCCTGCAATTCCTCATGTGTGAATGAAGCTATTAAACCCCAAACCTCATTACACAAATAATGTCCATTTTGATATTTCAAAGTACTTTTAGCAAGGTGCTCACAAGAGTGTTGTAAATGATCCGTAAACAGTGGAACACTATAGGGACAAATTGTAGATTGGGCAATTTATTTTCACAAAAGTTTACTGCCGAAGGAGAAAGCAATCACCAGGGTCACTTGAGGGCCCAATCCTAAAAAAAGTTTCTCTCCTGTGTCTTCCTTGCACATGGTGTGACACTGTGTAAATTAGGAAGATTAGTCCTATGAGTAAGGTATTCTTAGGTGAGTAAGGGGGTTGAGGTATTGTATTTTTACTATGTAATCACACAAAACATGTACGTCCTTTGTAGGTAATTCCTTCACATTTATAAATAATTTCTTTTTTTTTTTTTGACAGATATGCCATCACCATAAACATGAGAAACTAAGACTAAAAAGAGGAACTAAGACTAAAAAAAAGGAACTAAGCAAGAATTTTACATAATACTTGAACAGGACTTGTCTTTGTAAATAATAATAATAATAAAAAAAAATTTTAAAAGTGTCACTTCTTGAAAGTGTAGATTTCCTCAGTATTCCTGACTTCAAGGAAAGTAGAAAGCCTGAGGAGAAAAGCCTGTTTTCACTCAAGTGAACCATGTGTGATGCTTTCAGTTTGTCCTGACCAACCAAAAAACCTGAATTTCAGTGGTGCTTTTTTAAATATTAATTTCTTTTACTATATATCAAAACGAGTTTAAATCCTTCATGTTGCCATTTCCTGTATCTAAACTATGGAGCTAGTATCCAACAGCTAGGGATGATAGCCTTCGAAACCACACTACCTGGCACCAGCAGAGGTGACAGGACTGATGATGGAGACTTCAAAAGGACTGGGGTTTCATGACATTTTCGTCACGTTTTTTTTGAGGTCAGTAAGAGACTGATTCTGAAGACAGTCAGCAGGAACAGCTTCATGTTAATCTATGCCCTTGGTCTGCTATCTGTTCTTGAAGTTTATTTCAGAGTCTCTGTGGTGGGTTTGACCTTGGCTGACTGCCAGATGCCCACCTAGCTACTCTCTCACTACTCCTCCTCGACAGGAAAGCAGGAGAAAATAAGATGAAAAAGCAGGGTTGTTTCTCTCTCATTTTTTCTCACTCCTCTCTCTCACAGCTGCTACACAGTGTTTTCCACTCTTTTTAAAACATGTTGTCACAGAGGCACCACCAGCTTTGCTAATGAAGTAGGCTTTGGCCAGTGGTGGGTCCATTTTGGAGCTGGCTGGAACCAGCTGTGTCCAACATGGGGGCAGCCCCTGATCTCTTCTCACAGAAGCTCCCCCACTACCAAAACCTTGCCATATAAACCCAATACACTCTCATATCCCATTACTCTGGTATTAGCTTCTGTCACAACCTAACCTGCATTTTGGGAACGACTACTCTGCATCAGGGCCTGCAAAAGGAGAGGTGACATTCTGCTCTTGTATTAGCTCAAAACATTCACAGTGTGCCTTCAAACTAGGTTTATTGCCAAGTGCACCTGTGGCACAGTTGGAAACTGGATATAAGGATAATGAAAACAGCTGAAGTCATGTAGTTGGTCTCCATTGATTCTCAGGCTGCCTAGATGTGCATTTCTCAACAGGAGCGTGAATAACATAAACCGTTTTTGTTCAGAGGCACCTTAGGCATCATTATCTCATCCTTAAGCTTTGCATGCTAAGAATAATATCAACCCCAAATTCAGTAGAGAAAGGTTCCCTCAGGACTCCAACCAATATTCACTCTAGATCTCATGCTCGTACTCACAGGCTGTTTTTTAGGTCTTGTGATATAAGACCTTCCTTTTGCTGAGTACAAATCAGAAATGCATTCCAGAAATAAATCTGGAAACTCAAAATCAGTGGGAGACTAAGCCAGAGGTATAAGTTGTTCCAGACCTTGCAGTAGCAGTGCCCCCTACAATCAGTTTTCCACATCCTTTAGTGAAGGTTGATTGGATAACAAACCAAGAAGAATTTTATACAAATGAGTCTTAAAACCGGAATTTGAGCTGATGACAGTTACAGGTCTTTGACAGATACTCAGAACCCCTAAAGCTCTGATATTTGGATGTCTGTGGATCTAACTTTGAAACCAGCCTGGCTTTGAGAAGTAGGTTGAACCATACGATGTCCAGAGACCCCTTCCAGCCAAAGTTTTTCTATGTCTCTATGACATTGTGTTCATCTAATCCCTGTTAAAATTACTTTTTAACTAAAACAATAGCTATGGGAACACAAATAGAGTTATCTGCCAGCAAAGAGGACAGCTAATTCATCTGTTGCTGAACACTATTTTCAGATGTAATCACAATGTTTTCTGCCTAGAATTATTGGCATTGAGCTTGTAAATGTATCCCCTAAGGGAGGAAAAACACTGTAAATAACTTGCCTTTAAAGAGGGAGGTTTATTGGATTTTTACACCAGACAACATGAGCTCTGGTTAAATACTGAGTGATATTTATGTCTCTGCACATCCAGCCATAGCTTAGCTTCATTTTTTAATTTAATTTTATTTTTGTATTTCAACCTTAATGAATATAACAATTATTGCTATTCACTTCCTGACTCTTTCTAGTTTTCAAGATATAGAAACATTAACGGAGGGTGAGCATGGCAGCTGAAAAAATACTGTCTTCAAAATTCTTTTACAGCCTCATGAATTAAGGAGGAAAAAGGGCGGGGGGGGGGGGGAAAGGAGAGATGAAAACACAGATGAAATTATTCTTCTAGTATACATATCCACTAAGACTATATGGCCTAATGGAAATGTGACCATGTTTTTCCAATACACTCAGCTGAACTCTTGAGTTGTTACCAGGTTATCAGGCAGTGCAATTTACGCAAGCCTCAAAGGATATTGGGTATGGATCAGTACAAGTGTCATGGGAGCACAAATATAGCTTAAATCTGCCACACTGTGTGGCAGAAGGTGCTGAAGTATTTGAGCTAAGGGCTTGACCCTCCGCTTGCCAGACATGATGTGCTACTTCAGATCCTTAGATCAGTCCATCTCAGAGCTCCCTACATTGTATAATTACTTAGCAATACTTTCAGCCTGTTTGTGCCATGGGCATAGACACTGTAGTGCAAGTCAGCCTATTGGAAATGATGCTGGCTGGATTTTCTAAAGGCAGCTGCATATGTGTGGTAAAACCCTTAAAAATTATTTAGCCCTATTCCAAGGGTGGAATATTCCCCCTGGAGAAGTCAGAACAAAATGTGTTGCTTCTCTGAGAGTGGTGTGACCCCAGATTTTCACATGGCCAGTGTGTTTGTTTGTAGATAGCTACATATTGTAATTTCTCCCAATTTATGTCTCAGGTGTCATCTCTTCTTCCACCACAATGCAGAGAAAATAAATTAGAGGAAAGTCCACTTTGTCTTTACGAGATGAAAAGAGAGCAGCCATTTGGTGATTGCTCGGTCCTATCAGGGTGGGTGAAGCACATTTTTGGAACATTTATAATACTGAGTTCTTCAGGAGGCATCCCTTAAGACAGGATTCATTGACTAAATGTGGGTGCTAATGTGCATTTCAGCAAGTCACTTTCAGTTCTCTTTACTGTCAGGGAAGCTCTAGTAATATAGACAATGGAATTTAGGGTGTGATTTATCTCATCCTGAACAGATGCCTACATTTGTTCAGAGGAATTGCATCCTAAACTCCATTAACTGAATTGATCAGATCTCTACTGATGATAATGGGAGCACAGATAACCAGTTCAAATGTAGGTGCCTGCACTGGAAGTCAGGTGAGATTGATGAGCCCTACCCCTCATTTCTGCAGCCTACTCAGACTGAGGTGTATGCTGCACACCAGCTGCTCCATCCTATTAAAACTGAGGTCCTTCTGTGCAGGATCTCTCTTATGGGTCGTGGAAATCCTAGCAGCCTGATGTAGCAATGAATTGCATGTGCCTTCAGGTTTTATCAGGAGATGAACATGGAGCTGCTAATAGCAGAAACTTGCAGCTTAACTACCTAAATTTCACCACTACCCTTTTTGGAGGTTTAAGTCTTTTTTTTTTTTTTTGGAGTTGATCCAAAATACCCTCCTTGTAAAGCAAATAGAGGGACTCCAGCTCCTTCAGCAATGATCTGGTCTTCCTAACGTAAGAATGGCCAGTACTTGAGTCAGAGCAAAGGTTCATTTAGTCTAGTATCCAGTCTCCTGCAAAAATTGTAGTATGTGAGTAGTTAATTAAGTGTAATAACTGAGCAGACATATATGATATTTCCATAAGTTCTCTTCCAGACCCCAGAAGGAAGCTTGGTAGATGACAAAACTTTTTTTGTTTATTTTTTTATGCTTGCTGTTTAATAATCTTTCTCCGGTTTGTCCAGTTTAAAACCATTTTAATTAATACAACTTGTGAGTAGAATTATAATGACCTATATAATTCTTAGTGGATGAAACGCTTTGTAATAGCTGTTGTTGTTATGATTATTATCGTTATTATTATTAACATGCTTACAGATTATTTTACTGGTGTACATTTCATCTCATCTGATGGTGAAAGACAGATACAGTCTCATTCAGAATAAATTACTTTACATATTCATATGATGAATGTGGGAATCTACTTTCTCTCCAAACAAGGGATTATTTAATCTCCAAATAACCCTCTGATCTAGAATACTATGCAGGGAGCAAAGATCATTTGTAATTGCTGATTAATTTTGTTTTCTTGACTTGAGTTCAATATAAACAATGGAATTAATGCTTTGGTAATTAAACTTTTATCTTCACTGAAACAAGAGGAATGTGCTAAGACCAGGATACTGCACATATATGAAAACAATGCTGGTAGCCTGGGATCCATTTTACAAGCATTGTAAATTATGTTTATATCCAGGTAATGTCCCATCACTCTGACATCGCAGTGCAAAGAGACCTTATATAAGTGAAATGTACATCTCTCTTAATTACCTGCATGTAGGTAGAAAAACATTCCCAAATTTGTAAAAGTGGAGTGTCATTTAGGAAAACAAGATCAGACATACTTCTTTCTCAATATTGGCTTGTTTTAAATACTTCACCTGTTTCCTTTGACAAGGTGTAGCTCTCTGAACAGCCTTTCTTCCTCTACTGATCCATACTATTGTTTTACATGTTTTAAACTCCTCTGACTATAAGAATAAGTATTTTACAATTCTGTCCATAGTTGGTAGTGAAATGCAACGCCTGGACAATTATATTAAGGGCTCAGTTAAACTCTTTGGCATTTTTAGCCTCATTTTAAGATGTGATAAGCAGGCTTTTTTTGGTGTGTGTTTGTTTTCTCTGTAGCAGCACTAGGATACGTGTGTGTTCTGCACTTTTGATGCTTCCTTTTTCAAGAATGACATATGGATGCCAGTAAAAATGGTTTGCATGTCTGGTACTCTGCTATTTCTGTTCTTCTGTTTCTGAGATAAGCAGATGGAGATTAGGTAATTCTGTAGCGCTGTAAGTCGTAAACAAGTTGGTATAAATATCACTGCCTCAAATATTATGCTGAGCTTGCTCCATTTGAACTTCTGCCTCACTACAGCTTTTCTTAGGATTGGTAGCATGTGCCATGTGTATTTGGTTGGTTACTGTCTCCATCCTAATCAATATACAAATTCCCGTCTGTTGAATTGGTCTTCTAAATTTTACTCATCTTTAGACTAGAACCAACTTTCATCTTGGGAAGTGCATGCCACGATTCATAATAAAGCCTACCTTTTTCCTTGCTTCTTCACTTTGATGAGCAAGCTAATGGGAAATATCATTATCCCTAGCACCTGGTTATTGCCCATGAAAACTACTAGGATAGTTCACACTTCCAAATTATGGTTTCTGACTCTTTGCGGCATTAGGAAAATATTTTGCATCATTTGCATGCAGGACATATTCTGCTTTCAGCTACAAGAGGCACACGCATAAACTCTGATTTTTGGAGATATTCAGATAAACCACAACAACAGCAAAAAGAAAACATAGGCAAATACTTTGAGGGACTTTTCAAAGCTTGTGAAGAAACCCTATCAGGACTTATCTCAGTGTGTTAATTAGAAACATTAGCTACCTGCTCAGCCTTTAACAGAAATGACAGCTAAGACCCTGAAGAACTCATCCTCTCACTGCTCATTGAACAATAGGAAAAATTTGGAAAATCCACATTAACGTCTAGCACCTTCTTGTCAAGACCAAAGCTCACTTAAGCCTGGAGAGTACACGCTCTCAGTGTACCAGTTTTTGATACCCTTCAGGAGGTCCTTGTCCTCTGTCCACCAAATGTCCTAGGTTCACTATCATTCCCCCTGCATCCTCTCATCCTCTCCCTCCCCACTACTGCCACTGGGCTTGTTTGTGACCTGTTTTATTAGCACTCCTTTTCCCGCATGAAGTTTAACCCGCGTTAGCTCTCAGATATGCTTCCCACAGTAGCCCAGCAAGCGGCTGCAGTAGCAGAACTTGGGGAACATCAGGCAAACAGAAACGGGGAAAGGCAGCAAGAAGGAGAAATTCATAGTCCATTTTTGTTACTGGAACCACTTTATGAATAAAAATACTTTTGTTTATAATCAATTCCTTCAATTCTAATAAAATCATAGTACACTATGAAAGGACCACATCATATCCAAACTTCAAACAGAATTTAGACAAAACCAAGATGTCAATACACCCTGTACACATAGTTACTCTCTGTCTGATTATTTCTGTATAGGCTAGCACGTTTCGTGTTAATGGAGTTTCCTTCTGTTTAAGTGAAGTAGAACTGAGAACAGAATCTGTCCACTTTAAAACACTGGAAAATAATGAAATCTATTTGAAATAATCCCAACTGGCACACTCAGACAGTGTGGAGGGAGCAAGCTAGGAATATGGACTATTTGGACTGGAAAGGAAATTGAGTGTAAGAAGGTGTCAACAGAAACAAAACAAAGCAAAACAAAACAAACCCCCAAAAGTTACTCTTACCTGATTCAATGAATGGAGAAAAACAACACTCCACAATACCAGAAATAAAACCTACCAGTCACAGATGGAGATAAGACAGTGATATGTTTGTATAGACCAGACTGCAATAATGTAAGCTGTTAAGTTAAAGACTTCAACATGAGAAAACTGTTATGACAATAAACCTTTGATTACTCAATTAACAGGAAACCTTATAGCATAATTATTTTTCTTTTCTTTAAGAAAACATTGGAAAAATTAAAAGAAAGTACTAATCCTTGATAAAGGAAAAGAGAAATAATTACATTTCAGTACAGATAGCAATGTCTTCTTCTAAAGCAAGAGGATATTTAGGTAATTGTTTATATCATTTTTTAAATTTTATGCTTAATGTAATTCATCATTTATAATACATGAGGTAAGCAATAAATAACTGTACCACAATAATGGGAAAAACAGACATCAATTTTCATGCAAGAAAGATGTTGTTAGAAAAGAAGCTCTTTTTCAAAAAGCTGTATTTTTTATGAATAATAGTGGCAGTGATTTTCCATTTTTCACCATGTTTTCTCCTGCAGCTTTAATGACGTTAAGAATTATATAATTAGATGAAAGATGAAAGCTGTATCAAGTATTTTGTATTTTCCAAATATATTGTTAAATTTCTTTGAAGAGCACGGTATTTGAAAAGGTCTATGTTGACCAAAACCAACAAAACACCCCCCCCCAAAAAAAAAACCCAACCAAAAAAACTATAAAATTGTCAGCTTGGATACAGCAGGAAATGTGATGAACTATGGAAAACAAACCCATTTAAAACTATGTGAAGCAGAAAGGTTTTCAGAAAATTCCCATTATTAATGAAATTGGTTTCTCATGGCTCAGTCAACTGCAGTGATTTTTCTTGTGCTATGAGTCTTCATTTGTACTGAATGGCATTAGGGAGGAAGTAATAGCAAACTGCATGCAGGACTCCTGAGTTGTGTGTCACTCACACTATGAATGAGAAGATAGCTGGATGGAAAGAGCTCTCCAGTAGCCTGTACACCTGTGTAATGTAAAGATACTATCCAACCTTCATATATGAAGAAAAATAGAGGATTTCTTTATCCTCCAAGCAACATTTCCTGTTCTGTGTTGACTCTACTGGCAGTCTACATAAGGAATTATACCTAGCTTTCAGCTGAGCTGAGCTGTGCTAAGGCACTCTTGCTTGAGTGATGTCAGTGTTTGCTCACTACTTACTCACATTTTCCCCTCACTGCTCATTTGCTCAAACAAAAGAACAAAGAGACCGGTTTGGTGAAGTTAAGGTTGCTACTGAGAATTCCGATACATTTATGTGAAAACTATGATTATGAGGAAGTTCCTTTCCTAACTTTTGTCTCTCTTTCTGTCTATAGTCTATTCTGCATCAGGGTAGGGTAGTGGGATAAGTGTGTTTATCAGCCAAATTATTATTGTAATTGTAGTTACCAAAAAAATGTTGTCATAAAATTATTTCAAAGCATGATTTCACTATGGTAGATAACATAAAATTAAATAGAAGGATGAAGATAACTTTTGTTTCTCTCCTTTCTTTTGTAAAATGAATATTCACAGTTTACCACTACAAAGAAATGGATCCAATCTGATCAGAGCCGTCAATGGTATGGTGAAAACTGGAATCACTTCAAGTCATACATATATTCAAAGTTAATACTTATCCCTGTACATTTCTCACTAAGGTTTTACACTAAAATATCTGTTCCTTAGTGCTAGTGAAAAAATAAGGAGAAATTTTTCATCCATTCTATAAATTTCAAAAAAATGTAATTTCCTACTTAAGCACACATTTTCATGTGTTTTTTATTATTATTTTTATGATATCTCTCTATAAGGGTTAAATAGTCTCTCAGCTATTTTTAAGTGTACTACAATATTCTGAGCAAGACCTTGTGACCCTGAATGAGATCTAGATCAAGAGAAGAAGTTTGTAGTGCTTTTAATTTCTCACAGTTAAAAAATCAGTGGTTGTCAAACTCGTGCATTACTTTTTTGTTCTATGTGCCTTAATCCTCTGTGTGAAATGGGGCAAAATATTATTTCATTCTTTCCTTTCTTGTATAGTAAGCCACACACTCTGTAAGCTGTTCCTCTACCATAAGACAACGGCAATCATGAAATATTAATTGGCTTGGGGGGGGGGGATTTTGGATAGGTGCAGGGTAATCTTTTATATTCTAATTATCCTTGTTCCATCAATGTGATAGAAGAGAACAGAGTAAGCAAGCTGCAGATCAGAGCTCTTGGACTTTGTACTGCTGGAGCACTGAAATCTGGGAGCACAAGAAAATTGTTCAGGAGTGTAAAAAGGAAGATAAGAAGAAAACTTAAGAATGATAGGAAAAAAGCTGTAATGTTAAAAGCAGAAGTTAGTTTGATTAAGAAATGGATAATCAACATTCCAAAAAATATTTATTACTAGGAGAGGACTTTTACAGGGATCAATACTAGGACTGATGCTGTTAAACATTTTGATCAGAAATCAAGAAGAAAAAGTAAAATTGCTGTTGATTTTACATATTTAGACATGTTTGTGAGCTAACATTAAAGATCATGGCAAGATCATACTCACCAACAAGGAGCGGCTCATTGAGGGTCTGAAGATCAAAGGCAGCCTTGACTGCAGTGACCATGAGATGGTGGAGTTCAGGATTCTGAGGGCAGGGAGGAGGGTGAAAATCAAGCTCATAGTCACAGACTTTGGGAGAGCAAACTTTGGTCTCTTCAAAGATCTTCTTAGAAGTGTCCCACGGGATAAAGCCCTAAAGGGAAGAGGGGCCCATGCAAACTGGTTAATAATCAAGGATGACATCCTTCAAGCTCAAGAGACCTCCATCCCAATGAATAAGAAGTCAGAGGAACCCAGTGCAAGAAAGACATGGACATGTTTGAATGGGTCCAGAGGGCTGGAACACCCCTCCTGTGAAGAAAGGCTGAAGGAGCTGCAGTTGTTCAGCCTGGAGAAGAGAAGTCTTGGTGAGACCTTATTGTGGCCTTCCAATATATAAAAAGAACTTAAAAGAAAGACAGAGAAAGACCAAGGACTCTAAGGACAGGACAAGGGGCAACAGACTTAAATTGAAAGAGGATAGGTTTAGATTGGACATAAGGAAGAATAGTTTTTATGATGAAGGTGGTAAGATAATGAAACAGGTTGCCCAGAAAAGTTGTCGATTCCCCATCCCTGGAAGTGTTCAAAGTCAGGTTCGATGGGGCTCTGAGCACCCTGATCTAGCGGAAGATGTCCACTGGCAGAAGTGGCCAAAGCCTGGAGGAAAGAAAATGTTCACCCTGTCATGGTTTAACCCCAGTTTATATACTAAACATGACATCACATGGTGTGGAATACCCTGTTGGCCAGTTTGGGTCAGCTGCCCTTGCTGTGTCCCCTCCCAACTTCTCGTGCCCCTCCAGCCTTCTTGCTGGCTGGGCATGAGAAGCTGAAAAATCCTTGACTTAGTCTAAACACTACTTAGCAACAACTGAAAACATCAGTGTGTTATCAACATTCTTTTCATAATAAATCCAAAACATAACACTATACCAGCTACTAGAAAGAGAATTAACTCTATCCCAGCCAAAACCAGGACACGCCCCCATCTTCAAGAAGGGCCAGAGAACTACAGGTTAGTCAGCATCACCCTGGGAAGGTGATGGAGCAGCAAATCCTGGAAACCGTTGCCAGGCACATTAAGGACAAGAAAATCATGAGAAGTCAGCATGGCTTCATCAAGGGGAAGTCATGCATGACCAACTGAAAAACTTCTACAATGAAGTGGCTGGCCTGGTAGATGAGGGGAGAGCAGTGGATATTGTCTACCTGGACTTCAGGAAGGCATTTCACACTGTCTCCTGTAAGATCCCTGTAGAGAAGCTGTTGATGTATTAGCTGGATTAGCAGATTAGCAGACAGTGAGGTGTATTTAAAACTGGTTGAATGGCTGGGCTCAGAGCGTGTTGATCAGTGGTGCAAAGTCTAGTAAGAGGCCTGTGACTAGCGGTGTCCCCCAGGGATCAATACTGGGTCCAGTCCTGCTCAACATCTTCATTACCGGTCTGGATGATGGGGCCGAGAGTACCCTCAGCAAGTTTGCAAATGACACCGAGCTGGGTGGAATGACTGATACACAGAGGGACATGCTGCCATCCAGCAGGACTTCGACAGGCAGGAGAAATGATCCGAGAGGAACCTTATGAGGTTCCTTTGCACCTCATGAAGTGCAAAGTTTTGCACCTGGGGATGAAAAACTCCATGCACTGATATATGCTGGGGCCACCCAACTGGAAAGCCACTTGGCAGGAAAGGACTTGAGGATCCTGGTGGACACCCGGTTGAACATGAGGCAGCAATGTGCCCTTGCTGCAAAGAATGTGAATGGAATCCTTGGCTGCATTAGACATAGTATTGCCAGCAGGTCTAGGGAGGAGATCCTTCCCCTTTATTCAGCACCATTGAGGAAACTCCTGGAGTATTGTATCCAGTTCTGGGCTCCCTGGTACAAAAGAGACATGAATATACTGGGAAGAGTCCAGTGAAGGGGCACAGAAATGATGAAGGGTCTGGAGCATCTCCCCTATGAGGAAAGGCTGAGAGAACTGGGACTGTTCAGCCTGGAGAAGAGTAGGCTCAGGTGGGATCGTATCAATGCATATAAGTATCTGAAGGGAGGGTGCAAAGAAGAAGGAGCCTGAATTTTCAGTGGTGCCCAGTGACAGGACCAGGAACAATGGGCACAAACTGAAACACAGGAGGTTCCCTTGAACATCAGGAAACACATTTTTACTGTGAGGGTGATTGAGCACTGGCACAGGTTGCTCAGAGAGCTTATGGAGTCTCACTTGTTGGAGATACTCAAAAGCCATCCAGACACAGTCCTGGGCAGCTGGCTCTGGGTGTCCCTGCTTAAGCAGCAGGGCTGCACCAGTTGACCTCCAGAGATCCCTTCAAACCTCAACCATTTTTGATTCTGTGATTCTGTGAAGATCCCAGGGATCTCTCTAATCCCAGCTAGGCACAACTTTTTGAAAGCATAAGCTATTAGCTAGCTGCTTAACCTAGACAAGTTGCAGAATTCCCATACCTTGATGTCTGCAAATCAAGAGTATCCAGCCTTTGTGAATCATCAGGGGTTTTATTACAATAAGCATAATGTATTGTTTTAAGAGATGGACCATGGCCTGAGACATACATCAGTCCAGATGACCAAAAGCCTTTCTGACTGTAAAACTCCAATAATAAATTGGAACTAGGGTAAGCCTTGTAGAGAACAGATTCTGAGCAACAGTTGCTTTCGAGAGTGCATAATTATTTTAGGTGGGATTGTAGATGTGGATGCTCTTCAAGTTACAAATTTCTCCTAGCAGGGCAGGTCAGATCAAGTAGCTCCAAGATGCAGGCACCATGTTTATGATTCAGTGATTTTAGGGATGTAAAGTGCAGGGGTAGAGGAGTATAATTCTTAAATATAAACTTACCACCTTGCTTTAGCAACAGAAAAGTCATAAACCTTCCAAACTAGAAACACAATCAGCTTGGTATGACAGAGCCTGTTCAATGTCCTGCATTCAGGGGCAAAGTGGTTTCTGAGGTTTGCCCTTTCCTCAGACAGAACTACTCTGTATTTGAGGAGAAAAAGTTCATGTCTTGGTTTCTGGAGGAAGACCTGCACCTGGGTGAGAGAATGTATGGGAGATTAAAGTGTTTAGGTGCAGGACAGGTAATGAGGTAAAGAGGAGGCTGACAAGGAACAGAAATGCAAAAAGGAGGCTGTTGAGTGACACAACAAATAAGACTGTAAGTATACATCCATGATCTCAGTATTGAAGGTATAATACCTGAATTCAAACAGGATGTTATGTACCAAAAAGGGGAACGTGGATATTTAGATATGTGGGGGTGGGAGGGGGGTTGGACTAGATGACCTTTAAAGGTCCCTTCCTACCCAAACTATTCTATGAATCTGTGAAAGTGGAAAGGATCTTGTGTTAATGAAGAGCAGTACTGAAGTTCAGATGAATACTGAAAGTCAGAACAATGAACTAGTATCTCCAGAGAGTCACTCTGGACAAGCTCTTTCATCTTACAGCCTGTAGACCCCTTTACTGATGATATTCCTTAGAGCATGACAGAGCAGACAAAAGTATGAGCGCAACAGTGGGACATCTTCCAGAAACATGAGTACTGCCGCTGTTGGCAGGCTCAAGAGAGTGAGAAGTGGAAGTAGGAATGGGATCATGCACCTACTGTGTCTTGGAGAAACATTTCTGAAAATCTGTTAAAAAGGAAGGACTGAGTTATGTTTTTTGCCTGCAGTGGAGACAAACTTCACACAACTCAAACATCTGATATTTGTATTGGATTCTGGTCCAAATATTAATTCTCAGGGTTCAGGAGCATTTTAATCTAATATACTAATTTTGTTCATGATTGGTTGTTTTTGGCTTGAGCTAACATTTTGATAGAGTGTTTTAATTGAGGTCCTAGACTAATCTGTTCCTATTGCTTTAACTACACCATAACACCATTAAAATAAATGGTAATTAATTACAGCTAGCAACTCCCTTCAGTGCTATCATACCAAGTGCTGCTACAATTGTACATTTACAACATTGTTCTGGATTTCAGAATATAGTGCTCATGCCACAGTAGAGGATCTACAATGGACAGCCTGAACCCAACATTAATCATTGCTCTAGGAAATCTCAGCTGCACTACTGCATGCATCCATAGATCATTGTTCACATATCCAGAGCCCTTGTAAGACTGTCTGTGGTAAGGTCATGAAAAAATCAGATTATGTGATTCCAGTTACAATAAATCTCTTTTTCAATACATATATGACATCTTATAAAAACAGTGGGAAATGATTAATGAAAGTTTTTCAGACAAATGGGAGTTCAATTCCCATGTTCTTTTTTTTTTTTTGTCCCTATGGTTTAGTTCCTCAGTGGGTGAAAATGAACTAAATATTAGTACATTTCTCAAAATCTGATGATTGCAACTAGTAAAGGGAGGGTGTTAGGGACAGAAACAAAGGACTTGGATATACTTTAACAAGCATTAAAAACCATTTTCTAGAATTCCTAAGACACTTAGAAATTTGAGTCTTCTACTGGGTCATCTGCAAGATTCATCTGTGTTCTAAACAAGTAGGATGTGAAACAGCACAGATCACAACATTTAACCACAGGGTACAGAATGACCAGAGCCTATTAGGTACGTTAATACCACACTGAGATAGGCACATTCTTTTCAAATTGAAGACAACTTCACTGTATCAGCCTGTAATATACCTGGAGTTGAATCATATTAGAAGTTATGCCCTAGAAAGTCACACTTTCACTTATTTTGCACATGATGATAAGCTTCAACCTCTATAATGACTTTAGCACTTAATCCACCATATTGAGCACTGCTGATATCCTCATAGCCTTAATTTACCAGGACTTAACCTGATAGCCAACCTTACACCTGGATTAATTTCATCCAACATTAACATTTTAAGGAGCTGTCTTTGTTAGTTATCTTAGACCTTGCTTACAGTAAATACGAAGAGAAGTATGCTTTGAAAATAATTTAGATCTTAGATCTCTCTGGAGGCAGACTTCTCTCTCTGATGACACATGAGACAATTTGAAACAGCCAGACTTATAATACTTCAGTTAATGTCTAAATGTAGAATGAATTTAACTCTTAATTTTCACTTACTCGTATGTGCAAGGCTGCCAAGACCTTCACACTACCCCATGACTAATGAAATGCTCAATATCCTCTTAAGGTAAATCCCTCAAAGGTTTTTAACTCCTTTCCCAATCCAGGCAAAGAACACCTTTTACACTAGTGCAATTTTAGCCCTCTATCTGCTAACCGTTCCTTGGTACTTACATAGGGCTCAGTAAGGAAAGTAAATGCAATGTTGATGAAGAAAAAAGTCTGAAATGTTCTATTCAGTTCCTGGTGGGTGATGAAAATACATTATTGAGTTAAGGTCCCTCTAAAATAATTGCAATTATGTTTGAACTCTGTTAGAGACAGTTCCTATGTGCAACAGACTTGTCTCCACGTGCATCCAACTCTTTGTCTTGCTTCTAAGGCTTCTTTCAAATGTACTGTACATGATATCAGCAAAAGCTACCGGTCAGTAATTCACTGGAATGATAATTTTTCTGCACTAAATGTAGTTGAAGACTTTGAGAGAACATTCCTGATTTCAAAGATGGAATCTGTCATCAAAACAACAAAAAAAAAGAAAGATAAAGAAATGCACCCTTATGAATTAATATCATGATGAAATGTAAGAATCAGACAGCACATGAGGTTTTCCCCAATCTGAAAAAGGTTTGACCACAAAAAAATGATTTTTTTCAATATTTTTTTGTAGCTTTTTTCTTAAGATCTTGATTTCATTTAATTATGGAATAGAAAACAAATTCTAAACCTTCAGCATTTCACACGAAGAGGAAATCTTGTTATTCATCTGACACTGAACATCATACAAATCCAACCAAAAATCAAGGTCTTTTCAATGGCCAGCCCATTTTGATATTATCATAATGAAGGTATGACATTTACATTAAGTTTGAATATTTACTCTATTAAGTCTGCACATTGTTATGTTAAAAATCTTGTTTATGGGCAAAGAGGAAGTACACCTTAGACATATGTAAGGCCAAGAAATTATTGTCAGTGTAACTGAAATCTTTTAAGAATCTAATTGTTATTAGTCCAGAACTAATATACAGAAAAAAGAAAGAAGAATGATGCAAGTAAATTTGTTATACATGCTATTTAGTTTCTACCACTATTCCTGGGGTTATGGTCACCCTCCCACTGCTCTTCTGGATCCCAGGGTCAGTGGTTTCATTCCGGCAATGCTGATGGGGGTGCTATGGCTAGTCGTCAGCACCCAGAGTCTTTCACTGGGAGGAATATGATGTCGATGGTTTCCAGGATCCACCTGGGGTCATTTTTATGTGTTTTGTAGCACACTTTTATACCTTTGCTCTCTCCCTTGATCCATGTTACACCTGTTTTTACTATATACGGTCCTTTTTATATATGTTAGACACTACTTGTGTATTCTCTTTGTTACCCTTGTGCTGGTTGTGGCTGGGATAGAGTTAATTTTCTTCATAGTAGCTAGTATGGGGCTATGTTTTGGAATTGTGCTGAAAACAGTGTTGATAATTCAGGGATGTTATCATCACTGCTGAGCATTGCTTACACAGAGCCAAGGCCTTTTCTGCTCCTCACCCCACCCCACCAGCGAGTAGGCTGGGGGTGTGCAAGAAGTTAGGAGGGGACACAGCTGGGACAGCTGACCCCGACTGACCAAAGGGATATTCCAGACCACATGACGTCATGCTCAGCATCTAAAGCTGGAGGAAGAACAAGGAAGAGGGGATGTTCAGAGTGACAACATTTTGTCTTCCCAAGTAACCATTACGCGTGCTGGAGCCCTCCTTTCCTGGAGATGGCTGAACACCTGCCTGCCCATGGGAAGTGGTGAATGAATTCCTTGTTTTGCTTTGCTTACGTACATGGCTTTTGCTTTACTTATTAAACTGTCTTTATGTCAACCCATGAGTTTTCTCACTTCTACCCTTCTGATTCTCTCCCCCTTCCCACTGGGGGAGTGTGAGTGAGTGGCTGTGTGGTGCTTAGTTCCCAGCTGGGGTTAAACCACAACTACCTCTAAAATCAGTTTTGTCCGGCTTCGTGTCTGCATTTCTTGAACTGACCATTGGTGAGTTGTTTATAGCTGCGAGGTCTCCAGTGCCAGGTCTTTGCCCCATCCCTTATCAGCCCATGCCCGCCCTCCTCTCTGCTGCATCCTGTGTCTCCACTTCTCAAGGCCTCTGCTATTTTACAAGGCCTGCATTTCTCAACACATAATCATTATGTTAGTCATAACTAATGCATTCTGCATAGAATAGCTGCTTATTATTGTCTCCTATATAAAACTGTTTGTTTTGACTCATGATAAACAAAATTAAATCAAAATAATTATAGACACCTGGTTAATTAGAGAAATTGCTGTCACAGATAAACCAAGTAAAACAAAGCTGCAACCATGTCAAGAAATACTCAGACAGAGCAAGGCAGACAAGCCTCAGTCCTGAGGCCTTGCAAACTCACTGCAAAGCTTACAACCTGTTACTGCCAATGGCAATACCACATTACAGGATTGCACACTTAAACTGCCGTCAATAGAGATCCTTCTGGGAACACTTCCTGGGGAGACAGGATTTGGGCATTGTGTACCACCCTCCAGAGAAGCCTATTATTTCTATAGAGTGATATAATTCCTTAATGTTTAGCCCACAAAATTTAGTCACTTAAATGAAGCAATCTTCCCTGGAGACTTAAATGAAGCCCAAAACAAAGTTTAGCTAGCAGCTTGTCTCCAGTCCCTCTGCTATTATTCTACCTTTCTGTGAAGTCTTTTGACTTGCGGGTGATTGCTGTCTTGCCGCTTTATCTGTAACACAGCTCCACTGTTGGGGTTTTGACAATGCCTGTAACTCTCTTAGCAGAATTTCCCAGTTTTCCCTGCTTTTAAACAGTACCAAATGGTTCATTACTTCTGGTTACAGTTGCCTTTCTGGCAGCAGGTTTCAGAATTACAATACATCTCCTACAACAATCCAGTATCCCTCATCTTCAGTGATTATCATTAGACCATCCATATGGTCTTTGCTTTAGAGCCATTTTGTAGCCACCAGTCAAGGTACTGTGGTCCATATACTGGATCTGTTCCAGATTTCCTTCCACTAAATTTTATTCCCTGAGTAAACATAATTACAAAGATAATTTTTTTAACGAGTTCTTTGCCTCAGTGGTGGTACACTTTTGAAGCTGACAGTGTCAACATTAAGTATTGAAGCTGAGATACAGAAAATTTGCAGATTTCTCTTCTAAAAAAATAGTTCTCAAGAATCAATATTCAATGTTAGTCTGCGCATTATTTTCATTTTTTTTTTAAGTTCACTGTAAACTCAGATATGTAACAATTTATTATTGCTTAAAAATGTACTTAATGGCAGCTGAGCCATGGTAACTGCCTAAGTGAAAACTCTTAGCCTTAGAGAAAGACAGAGTTTAGCAATGGAAGATCATTTTGCTATGCTACATTCCATTCCTTCCCTTGACATGTTTTGTTGCCCAATGGCCAGCAAATGGAGAGTTTTCAAAACTCAGCTCTTGTGAGATAACTGTGATTAATGAGATAACTTGATCCTTTGGTATGAATTTCAGGAACTTTTGGTTCAGGTGGCCTCACTGTCTCCCAGATCTGGAAGCCAAGTAGAATATTGGCCTTTAGCAAAATGATGCTAAGCATCAGAAATGGAATAGTAAGTCTAAACCACAATCTCTGTGAACAATGGAGTCTAGATAGATATTTAGCTGATCAATCGTAGGTGTCTACTTTAAAATAAACTGACTAGTTGTCTAAGATCCACTGACTAAATTGCCTATAGCTCTACTGACTACAATGAAAGTTTAAATACTCATCAGACACACTTAGAAAATACCCATAATACTTGCAGACACTAACATGTAGAAAGCTAAATTTATGTGATGTCATGTCAAACTGCAATCCTTTCTTACTGACTTAAGTCACAGAAACTTGGTTGAAGAGTATTTTACATTTTAGTAAATTTATACTGAAATTTAAAATGCCCCCCCCCCCAAATTCTATACTGACAATCATTATCATCAGAATACTAATTTATTCAAGAAATTGGATAGTTGCTAGAAAATTAGCTACTGCTTTTTGCTTCCTTTTCTGTTACTGAGAATGTAACCATAGAAAAAGAGAGAGTGACCAAACTATCATTATAATCTGGTTATTTCCATCAGCTGAAGCAAACCCAGAACGTGCACGGTACTCAAACCTAATTCAGAACCAAACGTGATATTAAAGTTTCATGAGAAAGATGTTCAGCATTGCTGCTTTGCTTCTTTAAGCCATACACACCTAGAAAGAGGGATGCTAATGTTGTTCTTAAATGAGAATTCAAACTTCTTCATATATGATTGCAGCTTCCAAATATTAGCCTTGCACAAAGCCAGCGTTGGTAGTACTCAATTTTCATCTCGATACTAACCAACTCACAGCATACCCGCTCCATCTATATTAAGAATGGAAAAAGAAAACCAGCTCATATCCATGCTCAGTTTAGTAAAGGACTCAGAGGAATCACACTAGAAGGCAGGAGAAAAATTGTTTTGATCTTCTGTCCTGAAGTTGTTAGAATATCCACAAAATTCAGCTACATATGAAAAAAAAAAAAAAAAAAAAAAATCTAACACACTGTTATAGCCTTACTTTATAGCTGACATTTCAAAAACCTTAGGCTTCGTGATAATGGCACAGAGAATTTTCTGACTGGTATACCACAATCATCAGACAAAGAGAGATTTCTACAGAAATCACGAAAGAAAAGAACAATTACCTAGCTGGTTTTCAAGGGGGAAACATTCTACATCTATTTGCTTTAGCACTTGAGACATTTCAAGCCATCTTCATAAATCTTTTTCCAGCATTACAGTGGTCAATAAAACTAAATGTGACCTTGTGCAAAATGTGCTAGATTTTAATTACAATGGGGTTATGTGTTAGATTAGGGCTAAATGTATTATGCTGTCATCCAATATGTCAAAGCTGGCAAACATAGCTATGTTTGGCTTCCAGCTCTTTTTTTTTTGCAATCTGTATCTTTGGCCTGGAGCCTGATGCCTAATGCTTTAACTTTTTTTTTTTTTAATGCACTTTTTTGTCTTCTTGGATGTGAATGAGTCAAACACCACAATATTACGCTGTTGGTCAGAAAGTGTTTGTCTGTATGCGTGTGCAAGCACTAACTCTAATATCTAACACATAACCTATGTTGATTTTTTTTTCTGTTTCAGACTAAAAAAATCACAGATTAATCTATATTTTCAAGCTTTCTGGATGTATATATACATAAGTATGTCATATATCTTTCTAGATATAGATGCACATGTTCATACACTGATAAAGCCAGAATATATATGTATGGCATGCTACACAACATTGCAGCTAATTGTTACGTTTTACTAGATGAAATGCTGTTGTTGAATTTTGCTTCATGAAAGCTAAAATATTTCATAGCTGTAACAGTTTTAGGGCTTGTTTTATGAATGTCTGGAGGATTTTTTTTGCTGGGGAATTTTGGAGAATGAAGAGGACAGGAGGAGGATAGGTGCGGAAGAATTGTCTAATGAAAGCAAACTGCAAACTGCCATGGAAGTCTTGGGAGTACCTGGTGTGAATCAAAGTAACCTGGAATGAAAATCTTTGCTCTGAAACAAACTGGGTGTGATTCCCTAGGAAATTTCAAACATCATTAAACGCTTGATGTTAGGTAACTCAGTGCCATATTTAATATGTGGAAAAAAAGGGAGGGGGGGAAACAGCGTATATAAGAAACCTATCAAAACCAGGGTTTGGAAAAGATCTTGAAATTTGGAATATTATACTTCTGTTCAGGGCTGCTAACTTTTGATGTTGCAGTGGAGAGATTCGTCAATCTGTTTGTTGTTCATGTTACTCATGAATGAAATAGGCTCAACAGCAACACAGGACCCATTATTTGTAAGGAAATAAAAGTACAGAGAGTATGAGTCTGTTGAGGGCTGGCAAATTGGACTGGAATTTTATTTCCGAACAGGACTTACTTTTTGACAGGCAGTAATTTGATTCATCTTTAATCACCTTTTCAATCCAAACAGGGCTAATAATAATAATAATAATAATAAAATTTCCCTTCTCCCTTGTCTGTTCGGATTATCACTTTCCATGTAATGCCAAGCAAAAGAAGACCTTGATTTTGGAGTGAAACTGTAAGTTTACTAGATTACAAATAATTTATAACAGCTCATTCTTCTGCCTTCACCTGGCTTCCTCCCACAGCCAAAAATAATTAGAAAGTAATTAAGCCATCAAAAGCAATGCAGAACTAAGTTACAGTAAATTAAGCTACTAGATAACTGGTAAGAGAGTCTCAATCACTGTAGGAGTTAGGGACAGAGAAGATGGCAGCAAAAATTATTAATTTGGTAAAATATCCCCAGTGCATTTCATGTAAAACAATGGTATGTCTTCTGTGAACTGTCTACAAAAAGAATTTTAAAATATGCCTAGAATAAAGAGACTAAATACCACGCAACTTATCAGCTGTACAGGCATTAAAGAGATTGTTTCCCTGAGAGGCTCATTTGCCCCCTTAACTTTCCCCTCACCATTTTTCATGGACTTTAACCTTCTTTTTTAATTTTTTAATTCTTTTTTTAGCTACGATAAGCTCCCTGTTCCTGATCTCTGAAACTATGCTTTCTGAGAGAGGGAGGGAAGAAGGGAGAGAAGTAGGGAAGGAGGGAGGAACTTAGAGGGAGACATATGGAGTGAAGTTGAGAGGATAAAACCAACTCAGCAGGTGGGAAGCAGGGGAGTAAACAGCCACTCAGATCAGGATGGAGAAAGTCATGTCAGAACTGCAGAACATTTTTATCAAAATCCCCAAGTCTTTGCTTTAACTGCTTCTTTTCCTGTCTATGAGAGTCTCTGCCTGGCTGTTCTCCAGAGTTTTGTCCCAAGGTCACATAACCATATGATCCCTAACACCCCAGAGAGGTTGTCCTGCTCAGACTTGGCTTCAGTGGCTGTTCCAGCTCAAGCTTTTCAACATGAAGGCAGTCTGTACAGCCGCACGACAGAATCCCTCTTTCTCTTCCTGCCACTTTACACTGCTCAGAGACCTAATGAAAGGTCTATAATTCTCCGTGGCTTAAGGGAGCTCTCGGCTGATGTCAAGCAGCATAACCCAGCTCCCACCAGCTGCTTTTCTGCACGTTGCTGAGGGAGAGAAGAAGGAAATGAGACGAAGTGGAACCTGCGCTCTGTCAACGCGCAGAGACTTGATGGCACCGTGGGGTCTGGGGGATGTGTGAATGCGGCTCACAGAGATGCAACAGCAGAGCAGGAGGACATTCCCAGCCTGGCTTTTAAACTCATTAATGTTAGCAGTGTTGTTCTGACAACATGGGGCAGGGTAGCTGCTCAGATGCTTCCCTGAGGTCCCAGCAAGGCTGTGCAGCATGTGTAAGCTCTGAGCTCTCTGCACATCACTGAACTGGCTAATTCCTAAATAGTTCAGATATGACTTCCTAGAGAGACCTGCTGGTTTCTAAGATGTGTACTGCTACATCCACCCATCACCTAGGGACTTCCTGACCTCCTGCCAGACACCGTGTCAGCTATGGTCCTGCACCTTCCTTCCTGGGCAGTGTGTAGCAGTACCATAAACTGGGGATATCGTCTTGCCTCACATTTGCTGTGGCTCTTGCAGCTCTGGTCAAGATTTTAAATGCAGCAAACATCACTTTAAGGGCCACCCTCAAGCCACCATGCTTATTTTGCTGGCCCTTCTGTTGCGTTAGTATTACAGAGCTGAAATCTGCTCTCTGAGGCTTTCTGCACCCCTCCTGAATCCACCTCAGCATTGGACCACTGCAGTATTTGGGGGTCTTTCATAATTCTGGCATGCAAAATACAAACTGCTGCAGGTAACAATGACTCTGTACGTGCACTCCAGTAAGTAATAAGTGTTTTAAATCCTCGACATTGCAGAGAGAACAGTGAATTCTGCAGTCATAATGGAAGAAGGAAAGTCTGTCTACCTGCATATTTTTGAATGATGGGGAAAATTGAGATCTACAAATCTAAAACATATCTACAGGATATGGCCTGTCTCTTTATTTTGAAGTAGTAGCTTTATAATACAAGCATGAATGTACAGAAAAATACAAGATTACTTGGTCACTTTTTTTTCCCCTCAAACACCCAGCCTTTATCAATGACATGGCCACCCTCAAAAAAAAAAAACAAAACCAAACCACTGTAGACTGAAAGTGTGATAGCTTGCCAGTATTAAAACAAAACAGGGAGTTGGAAATGTCTCACTGAGAAACAAAAAGCCAAAGTAAAAGATGGTATCCAAGAAATTTATGGAAATACTATCTTCTGGAAGGTCTTATCTGTACAGTTGCCAACCAGCAAAATATCCTTTGCCAACAGAGGAAACAGTCTGGATGGCTACAGTGAAATGTTTAGTTCACACCAACATATCATGTCAAGAACCACAAATCAGACTATTTTACCAAAAACTAATATAATGGTGATAATACTATAAATATATCAAATTAATGCTAGGTGTAGGCTGAGATTCTTTTTCCTTCACTGTAAAGACCCAAAACCAGTCTTTCAGGCTACGCCACTTACTTAAAATCCTTCCATCAGTTATACGAAGAAACAGAGAGTTCTTGAAGGCAATTTATTTGGTCTAAAAATAGGTGTGTGACACAGATGGCTGGTAACTTTTATGTGGAAGGTTTTTGCCTCAAGTATTGACTACAGAGAGAACGTTGTCAGTTAATTCAGATTATAAAACAGCCTGTTAGAGCAATATAGCTGGGTGGCTGTTATCATACTCATGGACCTAAACTGGAAGATATTTACATACTAAATACATCTATTCATGTTATCAGTATACAGATACATATAATTTATATATACACAACAGTGCCTTGAAGCCTGAAACCTGACCTGGAGCTGAAATACTAAATGCTATACAAACACAGTCCAAGAAATGATCCTCACCCTCAAAAATGTACAATATAAATAAAAAGTGACAACCAAGGGTGGAAATTAAGAAGAGGAATAGACAAAAGACCTGATTTGGTGAAGACCATGTGGTAGCAGAGCTGTGCGCAAAACCGACATTCCCTGAGTCTCATCACAGTGCTCTAGCTTTTTAACACATGGGTCTTCTAGCACACAGATTAACTACAAACCTCTAGTCCTTTCCTCCAGCACAGGCCTTCCATAATATCCTCTGCCTGTTTGTCTTATCTCTTATCTCACAATACTGTCGATTTAAATTCATTATTAGTGTTCATTATTCTCATGACCATCCTCTTTCTCTCTTTCTTTTTGCTGACCGTGTGCATGAAATACCTTCCTGGGGACAGTATCCTTAACCATTGCTCTCACCTCCCGCAGGATCCCACCACTACGCTGTAGAAAATGCTTTGTAAAAGTGGTGTGAATAGGGGGCAGCTAATGATTTGTTGCAGTCCTTCCTTCACTTAGTATTATTAAAACCAATATTCTAGAAAAGTGATGTAGATTATTTTTCTAATTTTCTGTCACTTTTGTGTAGAGTTAAACAATACCTTTCCAATACGTATTTCCCATTCCAATATTTCCTTCTGGAAACTAACACTTCATCAAACCCAAAACTTCTGTGAAAGGTAACAGGTTCGCAACATTGTCAGAAAAATGTTCTTAACCCCAGGATGACATTTCTCGGCAAGCCTGCGGACCACTGCTGATAAAAGTATACCTAGATGCTTATGGCATATACAAGAGGAAGATGGATTCAGACTGCTCCTATGACTTACTCAGACACCCTTACCTTGTAAACAACTTCTGCTGACTGTTTATTACTAACCGAAATGGGAGACATAGAATGATCCCTGGTTCTGAGGACAAGTGACATGGCCTTATGTCCATGTCGCTCAGGGTTACTGCTCTTCAGAGCAAACGAACTACATCTGCACTATTCAGCCCTTGACCTCCTGTCTCCTCTTGGCCTCATTAGCTCCACAGATAAAAATATTACATTTTGTGTGTGTTGATTTTGTTGTTTGGGTGGTGTTGTTGTTGTTGGTTGGTTGTTTAATTGAAAACAAGTACAATGATGCTATGGGTTGACTGCAGATCAACACACCGGTGTTTTTATAACACTGTGTGAAGCCATGTGCCGCATGCCCTGGCATGTGACAATGCTTGTCAATATAAAACCTGACAAAAGAGTTGGGAAAACTGTGGAAGGGGAGGGAGCCAAAGCGTACACAGCGTTTGAGTTTTCCCTTGGAGAGATCTAGTTGAGACAACCCAACACAAAGCATGGGAATAGGTTTGCCTTTGAATTTAAGTTGGTATTCTTTTATTTACACAAATCCAGTTAATCTCTTCTGTTAAAATTCATAATATTTTAATAAAGAATTAAACATTCACAGCCTTTAATCTTCAGTATATTTTGACTCTTGACTAGAAAATCTTTTTCTCTGACATATATGTGTATGCATTGTTGCAGCTGTTAAAAGGTTTAAAAGGTCACAATTTTATCCCAATGTGTAAGATTTTTTAAAATTTAAATTCTGTGTGTCTTTTTAATGATCAAAGTTAACTGAAAAAAAATTCAGTCAGTCTATACCAAATGGAAATGTGATTCTTTATAGAAAATGGGGAGAGGTTATTATTTTTCCAGTCATAGTGGTAGATGTCTTGGTTGCGTGCTATGGCTCCCTTGTACTTAGTGCTTACAGAGAAGGGAAAGGAGGGACAACAAAAAAAAAACAACCCACAAAAAAACTTGTTCTTCAAATCTTGTATTCCAAGTGTAACAATATCTGTACTTGCAGAAATCCATCCTGCACTCTGTCCAGCAGAGATCAAAGGTTACATTTGGGTAATCACCCCTGGAAATGGAAAATCCACTCTTCTTCCCAGTTCAGGAGAAGTCCAACCTCCATGGCAGTCATGGCTGGCAAAACCCTGTGAAATTCTTCCTGTGGATGGAAGAACTCCAGAAGTAACTCCATGGAGACCACTTTCTTAATCATGTTCTCATCTTTAAGCATGAGTTTAAGGACAACTGAAGTAATGTAGCCACGTCTCCTAGAGTCAGTCAGAAGCATGAAGAGAAAGGCAGAAGAAAAGACATTTTCTGAGGGTTGGTATTCTCCATTAGGCTCAGGAAATGCCCTGAGCAGAAAATAGACAAAGGCTAAGAGAATACTCCAGGCAGGTATGTCTGCCCTGCTCTTTCTCTTCTCCGGGTCTGCTTATGCCCAGTTAGAAACAGGAACTTGGTCTAGATGGACTCTTGAGCTGAAACAGCACTTTTACATTTTTATGTTTTTAAGGGGTAGCTTATGACAAGACATTCAGTAAGCTTCTCTTAAGCTGTTGACCAGAAAGTCTTGGAGCTGTTATGGAAAAGTGGTAAAGCAACTGAAAGCAAAAAATAATGACACAAAAATGCAGCATTACTGTCATTGATTTCTTAACAATCAATCTCTTGGGATGTGTAGGGGCTATATGCCCGCCCAACTCTTCAAGTCAACAATGACAATCTATACAGCAACGTATGTAATAGCAACTCACTGTGTGAAAATGTTTCTGTTAGAAGACAAAGCTTCTGAAGGGAGACCAAAAGCTTTATTTGTCTTGGGCACTGGAAAGCCAACACAGCTTTCTTGTACTCAGTGATTTACTATGAAAGAAATGGGAACTATTATCTGCAAAGCCTTCAGAAGATTATAATTAAAGGAAACAGGCTTGAAAGAGGATTTCACATTTCTTTCTATAGCTAGTGCTGTCAACTGAAGAGGATACAGTACTTTCCTATAGAACCAAAGCTGCTCCCAGACACATAATACCCAGTGATTTAAAAGCCCACACCCACCCACAGCTTTCCCTCTTACATCATAAATTGATTGATGATGACAAGTGAATAAGATTAGCACCTCATGGGGATAACCTTCAGCTTAAATAAATGATAAAACTATTTATCCTCCTCTAGTTCTTCCACCTTCTCCCAGGAGAATATATGAAGTGCCCTGAAATCCAGCTAGCTGAACTAATAATCCAAGCTTCAGGTTGGAAAATGTCAGATCCTAAAAGATTTTTCTTTTTGCACTTTGAACCTACCTTATTTGTTCCCAAAGCCAAAGAGGTATTTTGCACTTCATTTGCTCAAACATTGCAAAATTTATCTCACTCATTCGATTCTGGCTGAGCAATGTTTTATGTTTTATCAGGGAAGGATATTTTTTTTCTTTCCAACACAGCCATCCTACAAAAAGCAAGTAATTTCTGAGCAAGTTTGTGGTGGATTTTTTCAAGTTTTAACTACCTTACATAGTAAAAGCACTAGATGTGCCTGAATCTAGGATTTAAGCTACGACCAAAAGATTTCTCAGTAATGAAGCTTAATTATCTCTCATATTCCACGGCTGAGCCCCTCATAGTAGAATCATGATCTTTAATGTAAGCTTTGTTTAGACACTGCTCCAATAAGTGGTAAACACTTAGCCCAGAGATTGGAGAACTGGAAGATTGTCTTTGCTGCACTCTAAAGTATTTATACATCTGACATGATATCTCCAATGAATAAAACAGCAAAACAAACCCAAAGAGATTACTTCTCTAATGTTTAAAGGGAGGGTGAAAGGAATGGCAAGCTAGGATTTTTTACCTGGCCCTGGGACCATCGGGTCTTAGAAAGCTGACATCTGCATAGGTGAATGGAGCCAAGCAGGCCTAGCAAAAAAGTGGATAAGATTGTGGCTGGATTGTGGTAGACTTTAGGCACTGAAATCCCAGATCAGGTAGTCAGGTGTAGTCACAAAAGTTTGAGTCTTTATCAGTGAAAAACACATGGTATTGTCATGGTTTAACCCCAGCCAGCAACTAAGCACCACGCAGCTGCTCATTCACTTCCCCCCCACCCAGTGGGATGGGGGAGGGAATAAAAAACAAAAAGTAAAACTCATGGGTTGAGATAAGAACAGTTTAATAGAACAGAAAAGAAGAAACTAATAATGATAATAATAACAATAATAAATTTACAATAATAATAAAAGGATTGGAATATAAAAGTGATGCACAATGCAATTTCTCACCACTTGCCGACCAACACCCAGTTAGTCCCTGAGCGGCAATTCCTCCCAGCCCCTCTCCCCCCAGTTTAAATACTAGACGTGATGTCACATGGTATGGAATATTCTTTTGGCCAGTTTGGGTCAGCTGCCCTGGCTGTGTCCCCTCCCAACCTCTTGTGCCCCTCCAGCCTTCTTGCTGGCTGGGCATCAGAAGCTGAAAAATCCTTGACTTGGTATAAACACTACTTAGCAACAACTGAAAACATCAGTGTGTTAACATTCTTCTGATACTGAACCCAAAACATAGCACTATACCAGCTACTAGGAAGACAATTAACTCTATCCCAGACAAAACCAGGACAGTATACAATGGCAAAAATAGAATACTTGTCTTTTCAATTACAAGTTTGGTAGTGTTCAATCTTGTCATCAAAGGCTGTCTAGACATAAGTATAAGCAGAGGCAGAGAAAAGAACTGTGGATATATTACGATAACAAAACAGCTATATCAGAAAACAGGTGCAAGAGACTGAGAAAAAAGAGGTACTGAAGAAGCTACAGTAGGTCACCAAATCCTAGAAGATAGGAGACTTCAACTCCATTGGGGACAATAAGCATCAGTGGCCTCATCTTTGTGAGACCAGTGAGGACATGAGGTTGCCACGGGACACTACAAAGGAAGTAGTCAGAACCTGGGGAGTTCAGATAGTTCAGTGCCAAGTTTTGAAAATTGTATTTTGGCCAGACTTTTAAAAGTCTGTCTTATTTCTAACATTGAATTTTGTAAGGAATATAATAGCTAACAATTTTTAGCAATACAAAGAACAGAAAGACAACAAGTTTTATTAAACTGCTTTGTCCTCTGTGTGTTAATGCACTCTTACCTTTGCTGGCAAACTCTATACTTTGGTAAATGAATCAGACTGAGATGAGGTAAATGGGTTGATGAGATAAAAAGGTGAAAGGATGGATAGAATAAAATAGAGGAACCATGACTTGAGGAACACAGGGGCAGAGTAAGAAAAGCATGGGAGGGACCATGGGAAGAACAGAGGAAGAAACAGATACTATAGAGGAGGAAGACACTATAACTGTTAAAGAACAGTTAACAGTTCTGTGGGAACCCCCAATGCCTGTGACATCATGAGCCTTGCACCTCCATGTATCTTTGTTGTCTAGAACAGATCTGTTATCTTCATCCAAAACTGTATAGCTCCATCTTCTCTCTGTAGCAAAACCTATTGACTTTGAGTTACAGTTCTGATACTGAAGAGGAAATTCAAATTACAACTGTGGTGCTGGGCACACAAATTACACCTGTAGCTGGGCACCAGGGCAGAGCCTGTGCAGGTACCCAGGGCACGCACTTGTTAATTCCCACAGCGGTCCGTGAACCCCTGAGTCATCGGCATAGATGACAATGGACTGATTTGAGACAACAGACTCACTTGAGACAAGGTAATGGACTGAAATCTTAGATGGCCTCACAGCAAGGCATTTTAGTCATTGCTACAGGAGATCTCCAAGTGGAAATTTTGGAGAGTTACCCAGCCAGGACTTAGACTTGCTGATCAGCACTACTTATGTGCTTTTGTGTTTAAATTAACATCCTGGACGGCCAATCTGGCCATCCCAGAGATACTCCAAGGAAATTTCTGCTGCAGATTTGATCAAAGCGAACACAGATAAGATGCTTGTAAGTAGTCAGCTGGACTTGTTACTGCAGAGCCAGGGATGGTCACATAGAACAGTCTTCTGTGTATAGTTGTACTGGTTTTGACTGGAATAGACTTAATTTTCTTCATAGTAGCTTGTATGGGGATATGTTTTGGATGTGTGCTGAAAACAGTGTTGATAATTCGGGGATGTTTTTGTTATTGCTGAACAGCACTTACACAGAGCCAAGGCCTTTTCTGCTTCTCTCACCACCCCACCAGCAAGTAGACTGGGGTGCACAAGAAGTTGGGAGGGGACACAGCTGGGACAGCTGACCCCAACTGACCAAAGGGATATTCCATATCATATGACATCATGCTCAGCAATAAAAACTAAGAGGAAAAGGAGAAGAGGGAGATGTTGGGAGTTATGGCATTTGGCTTCCCAAGCAACTATTAACGTGTGATGGAGCCCTGCTTTCCTGGAAATGGCTAAACAACTGCCTGCCAATGGAAGTAGTGAATGAATTCCTTATTTTGCTTTGCTTGTGTGTGCAGCTTTTGCTTTCCCTATTAAACTGTCCATGTTTCAACCCACGAGTTTTCTCACTTTTACCCTTCTGATTCTCTCCCCCTTCCCACTGGGGGAGTGTGAGTTAGTGGCTGTGTGGGGCTGAACTGCTGGCTGAGGTTAAACCACAAAAACTGTTAAAACAGTTTTGCTATGTTTGGCACAAAGTTCAAGACACTCAGTAACATGGGATCATGCATACACTGGAGCAGTCACATAGGACCACAGCCCTTCTGGATATAGGAATTCAGCATAACAGTGATTTGGGGAGTCCTATCAGATCTAGATGAAGTTGAATACGTTCCTCTTGTGAATTACTGCCTGATACTTGGCTCCTCATGGTCTCAATCCCGGTTTGAGGCATTCAAGATTTGATATATGAAGGTGCTGAGGATGCTCAGTGGTATGAAATGTCAATAGGAGTTTTGATTCTGACACATACAGTAGCAGATATTCTGAAAACTCAAGTCATAGCTTTTAAGAGTTTCTAAGACACAGAAGACTGACATATTTGATAGTTTTGATGTGTATAATAGTGCATATGATATAATTAATGAATGATAATAACAATTACACAATTCTGATCGGAAGACACATTTCTGCTGAGTAGTTCCTGAGGATTAGATTCAGTGTCTGACACTGAAAATGTTATGTGATCCTGAAATGAAAAATTGCCTCATACTCACATGAGCTTGAATGGGTTTACACAAAACAATGTTAACAGATGCATTTCCTCCCTTTTTTTGTCTTCAGTTTGTTCTCTTGAAATTCTTTTATAGAAAAGGTATTTGTTTTGGTTTTGAACAACTTTTTTGTAACTTAAAAAGCATTTATGCATGTATTCTTGCCTCAAATCTATCTATTGTCTCCTTAGGTATCCCAAAATTTTTGCTGTCACACACACATTAAAAAGCTCTAGATTTATTCAAGAACCTGCCTTGATCTATGGATCATCCCCTATTCAGTTTCCTTTGTACACGTTCAAGTTTTAAGTGGTGAAGTAGCTCCTAGAAGCAAATTGGTATCCCATTTTCCACAAGCAGTGACTTTATTTTACAAGACTCCCAATTTTTTAAAACTGGAGGCAGGGGCCTTTTTTTCCCTACTTTTTCCTTTTCAGAGTCTGATTTCAATTTTATCCCCTGGGAATAGTATGGAGACTTGCAAATTCAATTTTTTTTTTTTTTTTTTAAAGATTCAAACAACTCTAATGATATCATAATATCGTAATTACAGTTGATCATTAAAGTATCATTATTTCCATCTTAGGTTTAATTTGCCTTCTGACTGAGAGAAGTGTCCTTTCTTCATTTTTGTCCTTGCCCTTGAAATGTGATACCCATGATACAATTGGAGAAACATTGACATGCAGTAACTGATAGTCCTGTCCTCCTCTTACGTATGCATCTTGTGTGTGACTCTATTCCTATCTTTTGAAAGGACTTGTTCTGCAATTTAAGCAAAGGCACTGTCTTTTCATAAAATATGTTCTCTGCTCTTTTCCAAAAACTGACAGTGGCATATAATCCTGTGCTGATTTATGTTAGATTTATGCAGAAAAATATTTTTGTATACTTCTTGAATAATTGTGTATACAATTACTAAGCTTCTGGCTTTTACAGCCTCTACAAAAGATTGATTTTTGACCATTCCTGCTTCAGCTGGGTTTAGCCTCAGCCATGATGTAAACAGCCTGTGACCTGACAGAATATTAATCTATTCACCAGACTACTCCCTTGGGCTGAATAATTCTTTCAGTCTTAAGAAAAAAACAAGTCTCCAATGTTTTCTTTAGTAAATCACTTAACAGGAGGTCACAATGAATGTATGTCCAGGTTAAATGATATTTATTATTAAGTAAGTATAGGCAAGCCCTCTTGTACACATTCCTAATTTGGGTGAAGAACACTTGCCATCAGGAGTCATTCCATGCATAATGGGAAACTTCCACATGAAACAATTTCCCTTCTTTAAATGCAGGGCTTTACAAACACTTTTAGGGCATGATACTCTTGAGAGATGGATTTACGTAGCTCTGTGTAAGCTGAGGTCAGAGAGAGGATTCATTCTCAGCTAATTTCACAAAGTAGAGAGTATCATTTTATTTATAGAGGGTGTAGCTCTGAATGCTTTTATATTTATAAAATTTCTATTTTAAAATAAGATAATTTTGCCTGATGTAATTCACCTTGATATCAGAGCACTACACACAGAGGTCTAATTAACAAGTGGCAGTGTCTTGTTTTCAGCCATCAAGCTCCCTTAAGAGTGGGTGCTTAAGTATTCATCAATTTATCCTGATAGAAAGGGAAATATTATCTATCTCCCTTTTAAAGCTGGAGATACAGGCACAGGACAAGGGCGTGAACCATGACGTAAAGGGTCTATAGAGCTGCAAATGTGTGAAACAAAGTCTTCTTTCTCCTGATGTAGCACCTTAAATACAGTATCATAAATTAACACCAAAAATGCTCAACAAAATCTGCCTTCTGTGACAGCTGTTTGGATTTCTTTCTACATCCAGGATCATCCTTTCTTCATCTATTTCCAGCCTTTTTCTTTCCTTTTTTTTTTTCCCCCTTGCATTTTCTGTTTTTATTATCTGTCAAAACCAAGAAAGGGAACTCAGATGTCTGTGTGTCTTCCCATGAATAGAAGAATAATAAATAGTCTCATCTGTCAAGGTTTGGAGTGAAGAGCAATTTAAATAGCAACATAACTCAGACAGCATTAATAGAAGTGTTAATTAGATTAGTTTGGTAGTAAAATAGCCATAAAAACCTTTGTCAATACTCCTTGAACAAATTATGTAAATCCAAACCCAGGAGTTAACAGGTTAGAATTAAGTGGCAGATTAAAAAAAAACAAAAACAAACCCCCAAAACACCCAAACAAACAAAAAATAACAAGACCCCACCATTGCAAGGTGTAATTGCTTTCTAGATAATAGTTGTTAATGTCTTTTTGGAAAAAGTAAGCTCAAGGAGAGACCTCTCCTTTTTTTCTTTCCCAGACCCGGGCTTGGTTAAGGTACAGCAAAACAACTCGTCACAAAGAAGTAAGCCGTTTTGCCCCCAGATATGATGGATTTTGTTCCAATTCTTGTCAGAAAATGATAGAACTTGGAAAAACATGACCAAGCGTGTCAGCTGCCCTGCTCGGCTTCTTCCTCAGTGCATCATAATAACGATGCAGCCGCTGTCTGCATGTTGTTTCTTTCTTTATATCTCCACTGACACCTTCAGGGCTTCACCTGTGCAGCTGTTAACATAAAGAAGCAAGGGATGACCTCGGAAAGCAATGTAAAGAGGCAGCAGAAGCAACACTGTGCAGTCCTCAGGGTACTTGGTAGTAAGGCAGCTGGTGTAAGACCACGTTTTTCTTGTCTTTTCCTTCTACAGAGATCTTTTCTCTTCTGTTGATTTTTTTTTTCTTCCCCTTTTCCATCAAGATCTCTCTTTCTCTTTGCTAAGACCTTGATTCACCACATACACATTTGCTTAATTTTCAAGCATTCCTAGTTCCCAATAACTTACACCAGGAACATGTTCTTATGTTTGTCTATGAAATGAGGCACCTTTTTCTCAGTTTTCCCTTATTCTGTCTATCTTTCTTCCTTATTTTATTTTTTTAAATTATTTTTCTTTTTCTTTTTTTTGTTTTTTAATTCTTCAGGTTTTTCTCCCATACAAAAATACTGGACATGCTTCTTTTCCCTCATGACCTGCTTCTCTGACTTACTGTAGAGTCCTGAGATTTGTCCTGATATCTCTATTTCTTTGTTATTCTTTTCTTGTACTACCTCTCCCTGTGAGAGCAGTTTATGTGACCACACTACATAACCATATATTTTAACCCAGCTTCCCTGATCAGGTTGTAGTTTGTGTGGAGTGCAGAAAGGAAGAGGGTTTCGTAATTTGATTTACAGGTCAATTCTGAGTCTTCATGAAGAAGTACATTTATCACTCATATTTTCCTGACTTTTCTACATGAGATTTAGTTTGCTGTAAATCAATCTCTACACCTCAGGACTGAAGTATTAGGAGTAAAGCATTATTAAACACACACAGACACACACATGCATTGTTGTAACAGATTTTTTTAAAAATTTTTATTTCATTTTTGCATTTTTCCCATTATAATATGCATAAGAATCATAACTATAACAAAGTAAATAAACCAAAGATCAGAATTTGCATTTAGTTTTGTATTCATCTTGGTTTTGCAACCACCTTTCTATTAAAAATTTAAGAGTTGATGATGGTTTTTGTTGTTGTTTTTTGATCCTTGGGGTGCATGTCTGTGAATTGGAGTGCAGGAAGCATGCCTCAGTTCTTTTTTTCCAGGAAAAAAAATCCCAAACGTATATTGTCTTTGAACTTAGACCTCCCATCCCATACTGTAACACTGACTGTCTGAATGAATGTCAATTGTTGAAAGGTCTTGTCGTGTTGCTCCTCAATTCTTATAAATTTAAATATAGAAACAGGGTGGAAATGCCAGAGCTTATCAATTGAAATGTTTTAGTTCTAGCAGAATGTCCCAGAGAAACAAGAGCATTATTATCTTTGATTTTGTAAAATTCCTCATCCCAAGCACTCTAAAGAGTTGATCGCATCCCAGAATAACCTTTCTTATGGAACAGTAACTTGTTTGCTGTGTTTCAACCCTACTTGCCCAAACAACCCATCACTGTGAGTTCTGCCTAGATTTTTTGCTGTGAATATTTTTCAAGCTGAAATTCTGAGTTATACATGAAGCATGTTGAAGTGGGTCGGCGGACTGTGCAGAAAATGATAGGTGCAAGCTCACAAGATGGTATTTAGACAGACTAATTTCCACTTGTGACATGTGATTCCTTTTGCTGGATGTCAGCCTTCAGAGGAGCTTGACAACACAAAGAATCAAATGCTTATGTATATTTAGGCAATAGAAGTTTGGGGACTCGTCCTCGAGAGTAGGAACGTGGGATTGAGTATCCTTAAACCAAAGGGCTGCTTTTCAGATGTCCATATTTTAAGAATTTCTCACTAAGTACTCATAATCTTTTCAGAAGAAATCTACTATGTATTACCTGCCTTCAGCAGCATCAGTCGGTATCAAAAGCACGAGATATTCACAAAGGAACAGACCTCACCTGAAGGATCATAAAATATTCCAGCTTATCTAGGCAATGCCAGTCATGGTACTTGCCCATCATATGTAATTGTTCATAATGTCTGCCTTCTAAGACACCATTGCTAAGATAAGAACATGTAAATATTTTCATAAATTATATAGCTTACTTTTATCAGCTACTTGAAGGTACCTCTGAAAGGTTTCAGATATGTAGAAAAACTTCTAGAATGTCAAAATACACTTCCTTTCCTAAAAAATAATATTGATTTACAGAAGCTAAAAAAAACCTTGGTGGTAAACACTACACTGAGCAATAATCCCCTTGTCCTGAAGTACCAGCTGATCACTTAGCAAAGCGCTTTGAAGAGCAAAGAGATCAAATTTTCATATTTTTCATAGTTTCTCATGTTTTTCAATCAAAGAAGTTACTAATCTATCCCTTCTCTTTACAATAGTAATAGCTATCTTATCATTGTCCCCTGTGGCTGGTCTCACAGATCAACTTCTACTTAGCCACTGCACGTGGAAAACCAGATTAATTTGTAACTGAATATGCAGGTATTTGGTAACACATAATTTTTAGACCCTAGTGAAAACATAACTGTAATGTTTGTGTTTCATTGATGTTGTTGCTCAAATGCTTTAAGCAAGATTTCTGCCAACAGAAGTTTCACAGAGATGGTACAGAAACCTTTTTTAACCTCAGGTTAGTGAGTTCCTCAGATGCACTTTTGTCTGCATCCTTCAGACTCTGGATGACAAGCAGAGATTCAGAGAAAAAAAAAAAAAAAGATGTGGACCCTTGTCAAAAGGTCACGACTTGTGTATTTCTCTAGAAATAAACCAAATCTTTCTTTATGGCTAGGGGTCAAAAAGAGTACATGCTCCCTGTCAAATAGGATGAACTGAAAAGGCTTCTTAAACCAGCATTTCCATGCCAACACAGATGTTTGACTCACCACACTGAGTACCTAGAACTGCTTCCCATCAAACTGTTGGGAACTGCTTAAATTAACTGAACATTTTGTGCAGCCAGACCTTTTAGTTAGTAGCTAACCAGCCAAACCAGGGCTAGTGTAACACCGGTTCATTAATTAGTACACCTATGAACTGCAGCAAAAATACATATTTCTCCCTAATTCTAAGTTGTAGGCACAAGGAGATTTAAGCTGTTTTTTCAGAACTTTGTAATAAAAGTCATGGTCATTGTTCTTATCTTTATTTCTTACATATTTTGAACTCTCCCGTCTTTGACAGATTCTTCTGTCATCATGGATTCAACACTAGACAAACCCACCATTCGCCTTAACTTATGTAATCTCAACATGATGGTTTTGTATCCTTTAAAAAAACCATAAGAACAACACTCCGCCCCCCCAAAAAAACCCAAACCTAAAGCAAAGCAAAATTAAATGTAAGCAGAACAGGAGACGTAGAATAAACACACCGATTTTTGTCTATTCTTGTGTGCCTCAATATCTTGCCAACTATCTCATGAGGCTTTGCGTGTATCAAGGGAAATGCAATGAAATATTACAGGCTGGTTTCCCAGCCACTACCAACCAGTAAAGTGTCATGGGTTAAACTACACTTATCCTAAGTGCTGGAGAGAAGTCTTCATGCCCTCTAATCAGAATGATAACCTGTTAACAACACAGTATGATTCAATTTTACAAAGTTGTCTTATTGTTTAGCCTAAAATGGGGAAAGGTGTCTGCCTAGAAAGAAAGCCTGCACATAAATCACATTAATCCTAATTAGACAGAGCAGTCAAGATGATTCAGGGACAGCTTAAAGGTAAGGGGCAGAGAGATCTCCTGTGAGGGAAACAAGACACAATACAAAAAAGCATCAAGGCTGCACTGTAACTTCAAGACATGAGCCCCTGAGACTATCAGGACAGCATAGAGATGCTCCTGCCAGACATCCAACCTACACGAGGCCCAGTGGAGACCCCTGGAGAGAAATAGGGAATTACATCCCTTGGAGAGGGGACATGTTTGTGTGCACACGTGCATCTATATTTGTGTGTAAAACTCTATATACTGTATCCCAAGAAGACAGTTGTATGTACAGTATATGCAAATTCTTGCATTATTTTCCAGTTCTGCAATGCCTCCACTGCCCTTACGCACTTTTGACAGAGGCAAATAAAAGTTGTGTTATTGAAATATTGAAGGTGCGTTCAGAGCTTGTATTCCCCATCCTCTGACAACTGCTGTCAGTTGACAGTCTGCCCCGCTAGTTCATCCATAATTTAAATCAGAATTGTGCCAAAATACCAGTTTTCCTAAAGCCTGTAATTTTTATCTGAGAAAAGGGAAAATCCTTCTTGGATTCTAAGGCTTTATGTTGTTATCCAATGCCCTTGATAGTCTTTAAAATAAGGAGAAAAAAGGACGAGTCCCATTTCCAAGGAACACCACAGAAGATGCCTCTTCTGAGGCAGGTGGCAGGTGATTTTATATATCACCTTTGCTTATTGAAGAAGATAATGACTTTGGTCTTTTAATAGAACAGCAGATGAAGGTCATCCAATACACATGCTATACACAACACGTGAAGTCTTATTGTCAATCATCAAGTGTCTTTCCTGGAGACCTTTTTTTATGCCCAAGTTGAAAGCCAAGAGAAAATGCCACTTAATTTCAGCATGATTTTGCATACACTGCCACTCCTTGATCTCTGGTACACTTTATGCAGCAATCTGTCATCCTAAAACTCTAGAAAGTGTCATGTGTCATTGACTATGGGTGGCAATTTCTCTAGTACGTGAATACTTAATGTTGAGCTCCTGAAACTACAATCATTTTAACAATTGTAGTGGATAACAGAAACAAGCAAATCCAACCATAAAAACGACCAACATACCAACCAAAAAAAACACATTTACCTTTTTTTTTTAGTTCAGTTGAGTGTAACACAGAAGCTAAATTTCTTCAGATGAAGAAAATCAATGCAGTCCCACTAAACTCAGTGAAACAGCTTATTCACAGCAACTAGTCACAGCAAACAGGTTTTAGAAGAGGTAAGCAGCCTCGAATGACTCAGACTTGACTTCAACTCTTCAACTTGACCACCCTACTGTTGTCAAGGAATGCCCTAGAGCTCTCAAAGACAGCAAGCAGTATGAGACCTAATAAGAGAAACTTTTCTACCGTATTTCCTAATATTAATACAAACACTGTCTTGATGCTGGGACAAAGGTATGCTGTAATTATGGTGCTCATGGCAAAATAATCACTCCAAGTTAAAGGGAACAGCAGACAATGCTGGCTTATGAGATGTAAATAAAAACTGGCCAAGCAGGGAAATTTTATGCAGTCCCAAACTGATTTTGGATGTTTCCTAATGCACCCAAAATGACTAGTCTCATGAGAAATTGTGTTCACACGGTCCAGTGAATGGTGTTAGCTGTGGCAGGAAAAATAAGTTAAAGCCCAGTAAAACATACATGCAGATAAACAGGGACAGTATCAGAGAAAAAGATGTTGTTTCACTACACAAGAAGTCTGCAGCAAGCCACGAAGGTGTTAGATAAATTAATGGAAAGAAGAGAGATGAAAATATTACCTTTCTCTTTGATTTTATGATGTCTGATTCAGTAGCTATGCATTTGAAAGATGCACTGGAATGTGCTGTTTAGGCAATGTTAGTCCATCAATACTTAGGTTTGTGTAGAAAAATGTTGAAAACACTTGGTGTGAAAGCGCTGGCAAAAATAGGTGTCCTCAAGGGGGGCTGAAGGTGGAGCTGAATGACAAGGCTGGTAAGGGGGTTTTAGTAATCCAGATCCTTTTGTAGATCAGGCCTTTTGGTTCCTCTCTGTCCATGCAATATGCTATGATCTCTTCAAGCCTGATTTCTGCTATTAGCACACTATTTATGCAGATCATTTAGAAATACATTTAAAGTACCTTTCTTTTTTTTATCCAAGGTTTATCATCCATGGATAACTGATTACAGATGACTAGAAAGACTATTACTGATTTAGCTGAAGAAGAGTAAATGAGTGGTTATGATTTCTGAAACTTCAAACTCAAGGACACAATGTCACACAGTGTCTCAATAGTTGTATGAGGACAGGCACCTGAAACACAACTTACTTCATATAAACTACAGGTCCACCAGATCCTGAACTTCAGAGACTATGTGTTGCAATGGCCACGATTCACCCAAAGTTGTGGGGAGCTCTTGATTTTAGATTTGGAGTTCTACTATTCCTGTCAGCCAAGAAAGTTGCATACAGTAAATGGCTCAGTCAGATGACTCGAATCTTTTTATGTACTGGCTATTAAAGTGCTGGCAGGCTAAGGGCCTCAGACTGGCAGTGTGATGGAGAAATGAGAACTATTTTAATCATAGCATTTGAACAACAACAAAATACAGTGGGTGGCAAAGATGTGTGAGTACTATATGATTGCAAATTAGAAGCATAAGCTCTGAGCCCACATCTGTTTTGGTGCCTGAGGCATTTTTCTAAACTTGATTCTCTGCAGAAGTGATCCAGTCTGGAAATAAGATCTTTTGAAACAATATGTTTTCACAGTAAATAAAAATGTATCTTTATCTCCATACGCCCTCTCCAGAGCATCATGTGGATTTGTTGTCTCACATGTCTCTGTGTCTAACAATTGTTTGTTCCGCTTACAGCAGGGTACCCGTACAGGAAACCCTTATCACTTCCCAACCAGAATCTGAATTTGCTAAGCCATTATAGAAGAAAATGAAAGCTTCCACTCCCTTTTTTTTTCTGTATCTGATTTAGTCTATATAATTAAAAAAAAAAAAAAAAACAACCAAAAAAACAAAACCCTGCACTAGTGAGTAAAATTGAGAATGTGGCTACTTCTATTTTCTGTGTTTCATTCCAATGCAAATGACGAGGCTTAAGTTTCAGCAGTTACTAGAGTATTGCTGTTTAATCACCAGTTTTATTTACTGAGAATGACAACAGTTTGTGAGAATGATTCAGAGGCAGAAAGGATAGAGAGGAAATGGGACAACTGGAGTTTCTAATTCACAAGCACCCGTTCTGAATATTAGTAAGTTAAGGCTTAAATAAGACTTTTCCTAAATATCCTCTTCTCTCCATTTCTTTTCTTCACACTGTGATGATTCTCTTAGGCAATCAGGACAAGTAAGTCCTGTTCAAATAAGAAACCACAGCCATACATTCAAAAGCATATATTTTCTGGCCATCTTGATGTTTATCCATTTCATAAACCAGCCATTAAAGTGAGATAATTTTCATGAAATAAGGCACAGTTCTGACTAACTATGGTATATGGGACAAATGCATTAGTCAACATATTTCAATAGACATTTATAAATCTTTTCTCCCTATAATTTATGCATTCTGACTCCTGAAACAGAGAGAAATGAAGACTTACTCATATGTTAAACTTTAGATGTTTGTGTTTTGCTTTCCTTTAGCAATTGGCTCAGAGATTGTGGCAAAGTTCTACATGACCTTTAATACTGATATACTGACAGCTCTAGTTTAAGTTATATAATATCCAATAACACTGGAAAAATCAGAAAATTACTGGTTCATTTCTTAGCTCCAGAAAAGTTCGTATTCCATGATGTACAGTAGTTGGAATGACATTTTATTAAAACAGTTGTTGAGCCCTGAGGAGCCTGACAGTAGCAAAGGAGTGAATAAAGAGGTCATGAATTTTTTCATAGAGAAGAAATCAACCTGTAGTGTTCATGAATAATTCACTGAAATTTGAAAGGCAAACCTTGGGAAACATCTCATCAAACGACCCTTAAGATGAATTGTCATGAACACTTACCTACTGGCCTTGAAAAACTAGCATGATCTTGTTTCAAACATATGTATGGGATCTTTCTTACAATAGTGCCTGAGTCTTGGGTTGTTAGATATCTCTTGCCTCCAATTTTCACCTTAAAATTCACTTTTGCTATGTATCCTACCAAATACTTGATAGTGGAAAGGCAGATGAAATGTTGTGGGATTTTTATGATGTTTGGGTTCAATTCAGTTCTGGTTTGGACAGCTTCAGTTTCCTAAGGTATCTACATTCATAAACAGCTAAAACCTAAGACCTGTGGATGACCCGCACTCCAGTGAAAGCGATCTGCATCATACGAAATACAATAAAAAAATGTGTTTAGACAACTAGTGACGTCTAATTTATATAGTCAATGATATCTGGAAGGCAATCCAGAGTAGAAGCCTGTATCTGGACAGCTGTGTAGCTCTCCAGACAGGTACTTAACTGTTTCTTACACTAGTACGTGTTGCTAGACTATCTTCTTCAGCTATATCCTACTGTTTCTATATCTTACACTGTAAGGTGTGAATGAATTTCACTGAACCTTGCCTATCAAACTGAGGTTCTCGGCTACTAAACTGAGGCACTTTGTACCATAGGACGTCTCAATAGAAAAATAAGACAGAAAGGCACCTCCACAGGCTGAAAGATCTCAATCCCTCATCACTTTCTGCAGGTGTTTCTTGCTTTCTCCAATGGCTGCTGAAGAAGCCTGAAATGGTGCATGAATGCAAGTCAGCAGCATGCACCTAGGCCTTGAACTTTTGGTGCAAGTTCTTTATTTTATATTTAGAAATATTTTCACATATTGGGGCTTTGATTCATGATTGAGCTGTTCTGGTCTTGGGTCATTAGCAGGAGCAATAATAATTCTGATCTTAATCATCTAAGTTGGGGTGGCTCTTGGGGGCAGTGAGGTCTATCCCCATCAGAGCTCTGCTGAAATATTTGTTTGACGTTCTGTCTTAGCAATCATGTGCAACAAGTTTCCAAAGCTGTATTTGCTTTTTTTTTCTTCTTTTTCTCTAAAGATTTAACATGCTTCAGAGTTCACAAGTACGTGGTGGTGCCCCATCTCTGCCCAGGTGGTGCCCAGGTTAGCCTCTGGAGGGGATGACTGAAACCCATCCCAAAGAACTCTTGTCTCCATTGTTTTTTGCAGCAGTCTGAGCACCACAATACACAGGAAGTACTTGAAAAGGAATAAAACTTGTCAGTGGTGATTTTCCCAGTTATTCCTAAACTTGTCCGGGTCAAACAAGCCTCTGTGAACTTGGGCTAAAGGTGAAAAGGGAAACAGGAGAAAATGACAAGGTCATGACACCCTGAGGGTCCTGTGATTTTGTTCAGGAAGCAGTTGAGGAGTATTTGCTATACAGCTGTGTGCTTCAGTGGTGGTTCTTTTTTTGGTACAATATCTTTTGTGTGACGTTGCTCTCTTAAACCTCTGTTGCATTTTACAGGTGCGTGCATACAATATTTTCTTTAGAGATCCCTGTCTCAGGTACACCTTCTCAGCCATGGAAAAGAGAAAAAAATCCAGAAGCAGCGGTTTGGGGGTCGAGCCACCCCACCTGCACAGTGAGGTTGGGTTATGGACACCAGATACACACTCAGTCGAGGGATAAGGAAGGATTACTATGACCTTATTTTATCACAGATCAAATTCGACTAGGCTGTAAACGGAGTCCCACCGGACAGCAAATTGAGTCGCTTCTCCTTGGAGCAGTGGGTCTGCAGTCAGGGGCTCTCCCCTTGGGTCAGGATCTCACCCAAGGTAACTCCTGCAGGGTGAGAGCCCGCACCTTTTAGGTAAGTGATATGCGCATTTTGGGTCATTATTTCTACAGCTTAAGAATTCTTAAGTCGGTTGTGTAGTATTAATTTCCCCTTACATCATTGAACCTGTGGTTTACTAATGGTGTCAGAGTTCTAAATGATTCTGATTAAAGAACAAATTTTGTTGAGTTTAACACCTGTTTAATTTGATTGTGTGAGCCTCCGTGACAATCCCTAATAGCAAAAAAGCATTAGAGCTGTTGCTGGTCTAAGCCATTGCACATGAATCATATTTGAATTTATAGACCCACCATATCATGTATTATCACCCCTTCAGTGCTCCAGGTATTTATCATATATATATAATTACAATCAAAGATCAAAATGTCAGCAAGAAATCACTAATCTCAGTTTGGGGGTTCAATTTGGAAAAACAAAAAAGAAAAAAGTAAGAGGGAAGGGGAAGGCGAGGGGAGTTCTGTGCTCTCCCCTACTAAGCCGTTCTACAGACCTTAGAATAAGTGGGACCAAGAAAAGCTCCCCCTTTCTTCAACTACCACCAAACTCCCCATTCCCTGACCTATTTTTGACAGCATCATCAGGCTTTCCAGAATTACAACAGCTCCTCATCTGTCTTGTTGAGCTGCAAGGCAGGAGGTTTTCATGCCCTTTTCAAGGAAAAATAGTTTTCATTCCCAGGTGGAAGACAGCTTGGAGGCACCCAGGCCACCCGAATCACCCATTCTGTGGGAAGGCACAGCGCAGTGGGATACCTGTTGTTAATGGGGTGCCAACGTCATGATGGCGTACCTGCCATACCCCCATTGCAAAATGGAGGTGAGGTTGAGGACGGTGCTGGGAAGGATCGTTGCCTTTCCCTCATCCTGGTTCTCTGAAGTATATGTGTTGCAGCTCACAGTGATGTGACAATTTTGAAGTATGGCTGGAGTTTAATCCCAACCCGTTAGCTGTTTTTATTATCCTGTGCAGGTTCTATGGTGCTCAAGAATTCTTTAATAATCTGCTAATGATAAAAAAAAAGAAAACAAAATTAAAGAGGATTATAAATCCTGACATGTACCTTGGTAAAAAATGACTTCTAAATATTGCATTTTTCGCATCTATGCTGAATCATGAATAAAAATATGTTCAGACTGAGGCTTAAAGTTTGTCTAGTACCTACATCCACAGAAGAAAACAAGCTTTCTTTTGAGCCTTCAAAGTTCCTTGCTGCAGCTGCCCTTTGAAATTAAAAAAGTGCTTTGCTGCAGCTGCCCATTAAAAATAAAATAAAGTTAGAAACCCACCTTTTATTTAGACACATAATGACCTGGATTTTGTAGCAATTTCACCAGGAACAGGCAGTTCAATAATTAGGATAAAAATAAAATTATGCACTAAATTTACTTCTACTGTCAAAGACTAAAGAGCAATGTGTTTCCTGTTGCGCTGCAGCATGTCAAAAAAAGACTGCATTAAAATAAGTATATTTTTACTAGGTTCTACAGCTATGCAAGTTGCTAGACAGGATGGCCTTTGTAAAGGATGGCCAAATAAAAGAAAGGAGGATGTAAGCAAGAGATTTGGTTCCTATTGAAACAGAAATTAAGATATTTTCATTTTTTCAATAGATCCATACTTTATGTATGAAGGCCTGACCAAGTTCAAGAGTACACTACTATATAGCTGACCAAAACACAACATTCAGTTTAGACGGGTTATAGCCAGAATGTCTTAACTTTCCTTTCTCTCTTTTTTCTTCTTTTCACCAGCAAAAAGTGATTCACTGCCCTATTTTATTTTTTTAGTGTTCCCCAATCAGAGATCATTCATTTGTTTGTCCCTTGAGCTTCATCATCTCACTGAGCCAGTTGTTCTGCTGGTCTTGCAGATTGATGTAACGTCCTAATAAAACCTGTTGTTTTTTTTGTCTTACATCCACTTCTAATAAACTCTTAAATGCTTAAGCCACTCAAAGGGACACCATCAAGGCATTCAAGCCAATAAGTGCTCAAAAGCAACCTTACAGTGGAGAAGAGGATGGTAGTACCCATTCCCAGATCCCAAGCTTGAGATAAAAGCTGAAACCATGTACTCTAGTTATGTGCTGCCTGCAGGTGCTCAATAGGGGATAAATTTAATGTACCTAAATCCTCTCCATATCACTGAAACATCTAACAAATCCTATCCTGCTCCAGCAAACACCTCTGAGAAAAAAAGCATCATAGTCAATGTGCTTCCATTTTAAGTGGTTTAACACTTGGGACACTAAATAATCTGCTGGTGTGTTGCCTTGAGGAATAATAATTTCTCCAGTTTTTTGTCAAAGTCTCTAGAGGGTGAGCTGTCGCAGGGAAGAGCTGGTAAGCAAGAGGAAACACTGTGCTCTGTGACAAGGGCAGTCCTTCCTTCCCATCCATAACTCCTCATCTCACCTGCGCCTGCATTTTGATATCCTGCTTCCATTTCCCATCAAGTTACCTCACTGCCTCCAGAGACCTGAGATCACAGTGGGCCTTCTCCCTGGATAAAATGTGATTCCACAGGAATGAAAGTATGAAAAAAAATGACTATTGCCTGCTTATTGCTGGGTAGCTCCTAATTTTATCCAATTGGGCCAGGAAGCAATACAAGAAGGTAGGAGCAGTTAGAGACGAATTAAAGCTACTAACATTGGAAGGTGGTTGGAACAGCTCTACGTGAAGTACAAAGTCCTGTACCTGTGGAAGAACAACCCCGTGCACCAATACATGCTGGGGGTCACCCAGCTGGAAAGCAGCTCGGCTGAAAAGGACCTGGGGGTCCTGGGGAATACGAAGTTGAACCTGAGCCAGCAATGAGCCTTTGCTGCAAGGAAGGATAATGGTATCGTGGGCTGCATTAGGCGGAGTGTTGTTTGCAGTTTGAGGCAGATTATTCTTCCCTTCTGCTCATCACTGGTATGGCCACACTTAGAGTGGTGTCCAGTTCCTGCCTCCCCAGCACAAGAGAGACATGGACATCATGGAGAGGATCCAGCGAAGGGCCACAACGATAATTAAGGGATTGGGCCATCTGTTCTATGAGGAAAGGCTGAGGGAGCTGGGACTGACTTCCCAACCAGCCATACTTCTTTGGCTTATTTAACAGTAGAGGACATGACCAGCTTCCCTGGCTCATCCATCTGACTGTTTTGCATATAACGGAAAAGTCACAGCCCGTCAACACCAGACTGATCACATATTGTCTTTTCTTCTCAATTTTGAAACACAAAGTCTTTGGACCTGTTTAGTAATAAAGAACAATATAACAAGAATGAGATAGCCAGTTGGTTCTTTTCTTTAAAAAAATGGCTAAAAGTTCAGAACCAGATTAAAAGTAAAAAAAAATAATAAAAAGAAAAAAGATGTTGAGAAGGCTTTCTAGAACTGATTCAGATGAAAACAAACAAATACACAAAATAACAGTACAAAACCCAACAAAACTGGGGAAATTTTTCCAAAATGTTCAAAGGCTGCCTTCAGCTTAGTAAAATAAAGCTTTGGAACTGTTTTCTTCAGAACAGCATTATCTGTTTTAGAAATGATTTATTTTAGAAGAAACAAGTTTAAACAAAAAGGTTAAATAACCTCGAAATGACAGGAGATCCTTTTCCTCCTACTAAAGTCAATGCTAAACAAGATAACAATTTTACCTGTATTTTGTCCCAAAACCAGTAGCTATTTCACTTTGGGTTTGATGCAAATTTTTTTCCATTGACATTTCCACTTCTTCCCAAACTAAAAAAAACACCACATAGGTTGCTAAGCTATAAAGTCAACCTAAGTCAGTCACCAGGAAATCAGAGATTTCAATTTTTGCATCTGTAGCCTGATTCTGATTCTTGTTGCAGTTTTGCTAAAAAAAATTAAATACTTTTAAATTATCTTTTTCTTTCCTTTCTCTTATTTTATTCTTTCTCCTTATCCTCTTCAGTTGCTATCCTCCAAAGGCTACACGTATACATATTTCTATATAAATTGAATATTTGACTCCCATTTAGGAAAGAAAGTGTAACTTTTCTGAAGAAGGGAAGGGAAGGGAAGTTAAAATATAAATCCACATCTTAACTTGATGAAAAGTCATACCTTCTCTTTCCACAAGGATCCACCTTGTACAGTTTCCACCAATAAAAAATTACTATGCCATAAAAAAATTTGAAGCACTTATATGAACTTTGAAAGTGCCCTCAATTTTACACAGAGGTGACCACAGATGCAATGATACATAATATTCTAAAATAGGTAAAGCTGAATATAGTGTTATAGCTGTTGTTAAAATAATAAGAAATAGGGCTTAATTTATAAAGTTCTGTAATTATTGTACAAAACGCTTTTATAAAGTGAACTACTCTTCTTGCATTTTTTCTACAAGAGATGTATGATGCAGAAGCTGTAGATTTTACTGGAAGCTGTCCAGCTGTTTATCATACAGTCCATGCCTTTTATTCTGGAATCAGCAAACTATGGTTCAAATTCATCACTAAGGTAACTCTTGTAAAGGGATTTAAAGTAAAGAAAAAAAAATCAGGGAAACAAGCTTATTTTTGTAGATTTTCTGCTATATATCTGTTCAAGTGGGGTAAAAGTGTTATATTGCTCTTGAATTGGACTGGGTAGTGACAAGTATTGAGCAAAACCTGACTTCACCTTTCTAATGCACAGAGCAGCTCAATCCCTCCAGAAATAGCAGGGGTACAATATAGCCCTGATCCATCTCACTTCATTTCTGGGTGTCATGGTTGAACCCCAGCCAGCAGCTAAGCACCACACAGCTCCTTGCTCACTCCCCAGTGGTGGGTTGGGGGAGAGAATCAGAACAGTAAAAGTGAGAAAACTCACAAAGACAGTAAATAGGTAAAATAAAAACTCTCCAAACAAGTTAAGCAAATCAAGGAATTAATTACTCACTACTTCCCATCAGCAGGCAGGTGTTCACTCATCTCCAGGAAAGCAGGGCTTTATCACATGTAACAGTTGCTTGGGAAGACAAACGCAATAATTCCAAATGTCTCCCCCTTCCTTCTTCTTCCCCCAGATTCGTATGCTGAGTGTGACGTCGTATGGTCTGGAATATCCCTTGGGTCAGTTGGGGTCAGCTGTCCCCGCTGTGTCCCCTCCCAACTTCTTGTGCCCCCCCCCCCCCCCCCCCATCCCCGGGG
>NW_010972991.1:1048257-1142896 GCF_000737465.1 Haliaeetus leucocephalus | reverse complement strand
TCTTGTGCACCCCCAGTCTACTCACTGGTGGAGTGGGGTGACAAGCAGAAAAGCCCTCAGCTCTATGCAAGGACTGCTTAGCAGTAATGAAAATATCCCTGAATTATCAACACTGTTTTCAGCACAAATCCAAAACTTAGCCCCATGCAAGCTACTATGAAGAAAACTAATTCTACCCCAGCCAAAACCAACACACTGGGCCAAAAGGAATAGCAAGGTTCCCACTCTTACTTTTATTCTCTGGTTTTGGAGCACAACATGCACTCATTATCATTTGTACAAGACTGGTAGTAATAGCATAAAAGAGCCAACAGCATGTTTGATAATTTTTTGTATCTAATCTGTGAATTTACATGAAGAGGCTTTAATTTGTAAGCCAGTTTCTAAGGCTATCTGAAATACTGCTTTCATCCTTCGTTAAATATTCTGTTAATGACAGCATGCTTGTTAGAGAGGGCCAAGGTCAGGTATGCCAGTCCTCTATTACAAATGAGAGTCTGCGGTGATTTTGGTGATGCTATTGATTTAACTTGTTGAGATACGACCTGTCACACTAAAATATTGTTAATAATTCCATGCATCTCCAAGTACTGACAGTGGCAGCAGTTCATCTAGTATTTGTCTGCACAATAGGTGTTTATCTGGTTTGCCCATTCTCAGTTTACTCCATGAGATTACTCATCTAATGATTGAACCTCACACCTGCCACAATAGCAAATATCCTTTTTTTAGTGTTGTTGCTACTCCAAATTAAATGCTGATAAATGTTTTAAGGCCCTAGAGGAATAGTGTTTGAGGCTGGCATTAAATTGTCTCTTGCTTCTTTAAGGTTTATTTGTAAAAGACTTATAGTCAGCAATTGCCTTCACTTGAGTATGCTAAGGGGGAAACACAGAATTATTCTTCATCCAGAGCAGGTGATGAATTTGCATAAGGAAAGAGCTGGACTGGGAAAGTTACTTATTTGCAAGGCACACAACAATCAAGGTAGTCTCCAACTAGCACATGCAGGTAGGCACAGGATACATAGTCATGAAATAGATGAGGTTAGAAAGTACCTCCAGAGATCACGTAGTCCCATCTCCCTACCCAAAGTGGGGTAGAGCAGGTCGCCTGGGACAATGTCCAATCATGTTTTGAATATTTCCAGTGATAGAGATTATGAAACTTCTCTGCACAATCTGTTCCAGTGCTTGTACACCCTCACAGTAAAAAAAAAAAAGTTTTTCTTACGTTTAAGTGTCATTCCCTGTTTCAATTTGTGTCTCTGGTGACATGGGACCATACAAACACATTAACAATATCTAAATCACATTTGAATGTCCAGAGGACACTCTGGTAATTCTGAAGGCAACTATAGCCATGGGATGCAGCAGAGCTTAAAACCATACAGAAACACTGTTTTCCCTTTCTTCAAACACAGCCAAGTTCCTGCCCTGGCCCTGGAACAGGTTTAATTACTTATATACATATATCCAGAATAGTGTCAACAGGAGAAACTGAACAAGCCAGCAGCATGCAATCCGTTGCTTAGTGAAGGCAAAATGAAGTGGGTGAAATTTTCTGAGGCATTGCTCCCTCTTGCAGTGTGAGTGCTGTGCCTAAGGCAGCAGATAGAAACGTGAGATTTCTTCCCTCACATTAGTGAATCAAACCACAGATATTATTTTCCCTCTCCAGAATCCCTGAGTCCCACAAGACCAGAATTTTACTTTCTGATGAATATACTATTTATATAAAGGGTTTAGCTCTACCACTGAGACAGAACTGTTTGCTTCCTTTTCACTTTCTTTTTTTGGCACTGCATTTGCTGTTGTTTAGACATGACACAACTCTTCCTATCCGGAATTTACTTTAAGCATTAGCTGTTGTGCCAGTTATTTCTGGATTTGAGATTGAAACACTTCAGCCCCCCTTTTTACCTCCACCCATTTGTGTTTGGCCAGCTTTTACAAATCCACATGACTTTTCACCTTTGTAAACACAGAGTGGAGTCATTGAGATGTTCTACCTTTCTCTTTCTTCTTTTCTTTAGGGTGAACAATTTAAACATTCACACCAACTGTAGTTTAGTTGTATAATTCAACTAATGCCCGTAATGATCTGATTAGCAAAGAAACATGTCTCAAAATACAATATTACTTCTTTCACTGTGCTTTCTTCCTTCTCCTTCTTCCTCTTTTCCATCAGTAAAAGGTTCTCAGAACCATCTCTCATTAAAAAATTGAAGTGTTTCTTGACTCTGGTGTCAGTGAGTTTGCTACGCCTGTGACCCAATGGCTTAAAATGGCTCATAAATGGTCTGGTTTAAAGACAGTGTTTAAAGAGAACTGCACTGGGTGTGAAAGAGGACAGAAATATTGTGAGTAGTTAACAACCACAAAGGTATTTCATTTTCATCTCTTGAAAATGCTTTGAAATATTTAAAGAATATAAACTGATCTCTCATTTCTGGATTAAGTAGCTTAATAATTGCCGTGCTGTAGTTACGTTGAGCAGCTTGTTAATGCAAGTGTTTATTGTAAGGCTTGGGAAACTAATAAAATGTGAACCCAATCGAACTCGGTGAAGTGGTTTAAGTGTTAGCATTAGAGACTCAGTTTGGATCACCTGCATCATGTGCAACTGACTTAGATATCAAGTTGGAGCCAAGTCTCCAATAAGAGAAGGCAGCTGTAAACTCTTTTAGGGCTCTTAGTGTGACTCTAGGATCAGCAACATTAAGACGAGTTTTGTTCATATTACAAATAACTTAGGTAAGGCTCTCCCAACAGAATTTGAGCTTTCTGACTCTAAACTGCACAACAGGTACTATCTAAATCAAAAGCATCAGCTCTGCTAGTACGAGCTCTGTCTTGATCTCAGCTCTTCCATCTGTGCTGTGACACTGAGAGGGCACTATGTTGACCACTTTCTTCTGATGAGGTCAAAGAGCTTATGTAGAACACTTCTCTGAGGGATCCACAACTCCCCGACCTTCAAAATAATTTGATACAGCTTTGTGTGATGCAAACTGTTCTCCTCTTTTCCTATATAGTGAAAAAGAGCAAGGATCCATATCAGTGGATTCATAATATAAACAAAATCTCAGTGAGGGAAAAGGAATCATAGAATCATAGAATCTAAAGGGATCATGGAATCATAGAATGGTTTGGTTTGGAAGGGACCTTTAAAGGTCACCTAGTCCAACCCCCCTGCAATGATCAGGGACATCTTCAACTAGATCAAATTGCTCAAAGCCCTGTCCAACCTGAGTTTGAATATTTTCAGGGATGGGGCATCTACCACCACCCTGGGCAACCTGTTCTAGTGTTTCACCATCCTAACTATAAAAAAATTATTTGTTATATCTGGTCTAAGTCTACCCTCTTTTAGTTTAAAACCATTGTGCCTTGTTCTATTGCAACACACCCTGCTAAAACCTCTGTCCCCATCTTTCTTATAAATCCCCTTTAGGTACTGAAAGGCCACAATTAGGTCTCCTGGAGCCTTGTTTTCTCCAGGCTAAAAAACTCCAACTCTCTCAGCTTGTCCTTATAGGAGAGTTGTTCCATCCCTCTGATAATTTCTGTGATCCTCCTCTGGACCTGCTCCAACAGGTCCATGCCTTTCTTGTATCGCGGACTCCAGAGCTGGATGCAGCTCTCCCGGTGGGGTCTCACCAGGATGGAGCAGAGGGGCAGAGAGTGGAGTAAAGGGGCAGAGAGTGGAGTAGAGGGACAGAGGATATACAGGAGAGGTTATACAGCTGCGACAGCTTAACATGGTATCACGAGTGGTTTGGACCTCTTAAAGAATCATCTCCAATGGTATTATCAAAAATGATTTAATAGGAATTTATATAAAAGCATGACTTCACAGAATTCAGTGGCAAGATTCACTCTATTACTTAATACATGGATGAAAAACACACAGGAAAATTAAGTTAGAATCAGACTAAAATTAGGTATAGAAAGACCGAAAATGCAATACAGTAAAAGAGAAATATACAAAGAAAAACTGAGTTAGAATTGATTTCCCATGATTTGTACAGATATCGAGAATGTAAAGGTAGGGGAGACCCTGCCATTGAGTCACAAGGTTCAGAGAAGACCCCCTTGATTTCTAAACTCCTGTCAGAGTCTACGTGCAGCTGGAACAACTCCTAGTCCCAGACTTGGTGAATGGTTTATATCTAAAGGGATTATGAGTATAATAACAGCCTGAGATTCATCCACAGTTGAATAAAGTTCACGACAGTAATTTAAGTATAGATTTGAAAAGCAATAACTTGCAATATGCTTGCTGTAGAATATTCAGGTTAGTACACACACACATACATAAAGGCACTAAGAGATATACACATAAGCAGGTAAAAGAGGTATACCTGTTAAAAATTCCCCTCAAGTTTAGTGAAAATATTCACATCGAATGCTTCGGCATCTTTCTCAATGGGCGAAAGGTCGAGCCTGAAGGAGCAGAGTGTATCAGCGCAAGTCTTGTCGGCTTTTGGCAACAGACCTCCGATCTTCGCAAACAGGAAAGTTTGTGAGCTCTGAGAGACGTCCCACTCAGAGGGAGATGTTGGTCACAACCCGCTGCGGTCCAGGAGAGCTCAAAGGATCTCACTTAGTACCGCTTATAGGTTTGGCAGATGATTTGCTTTAGTCTTTAGCAAATTATTGGGATTCCAGTTGCTCTGGTACCATTTCACATGAGTTATGATTCAGGTAAGGAAGGCTCCAAGGCTGTCAGGGAATGGCTTAAGATTCAAATACAGGATGCTCCAAGGTTGTTGAGGGGAGGGCTGGGATGTCTCAAGGTTGTTATGAGAGAACTAGTTATCTCTACTTTCATTTTTTGTTTTCGCCAGACAGCAGAATTCCTTGAGACGGTGAGTATGACTCCCTGCCTTAGCCATGTGAGAGTTTCTGGTACAGTCAAGGGATGTTTAACCACCTCACTCATGACACTTATGTTAAGGGCTAGCGACACTTCCCGAGTTCATAGATTAGCCCAGAGAAGGGGAAAGAAATGCACCACCGCACACGACACAAGGAAAGGTGCAATTAGGTATACCAAGGATTGTGTCACCTTCTGCATTTCTGTTCCTCCCAGAAACATGCAATCAGCCCCAATAACCGTGATGCAGTTCCATGTTTCATTGGCATTTGGTATTTAGGCAGGTGACAGAAACAGGAACTGTTCCTTTGGTATTCCTTCAACACCAAAGAGGTCCATTACTTTAAAACTGACTGCGACATAAGTATGAATTATGACATATTCCTAAAATGAAATCCCACCCATTTTCTACCATCAATATAAAGTAGGTATGCTCAATGTAAGACTAGTCTTTTGCACTGACATGTCCAGAAAGATAGATGTTTTCAGGAAAACAAGAATGAAAATTAAATAGCAATTCAAATATTACTGATTTTCCTTTAAAATTATTAACTTATCTGGGCAATATGAGATTTTTTTTTTTTAAGTTTTACACTGACTACATTTAGGCCAGGGGTATGAAATCATTAAGATCTGCTTTCTGTCACTATAAGTGCATAATTTCCCTCTCTTTTAATTTCACATTCTAAGTTAATTTAGTGTTAAGAATATTAGATTAAGCTTTACGGTACTGAGGACTAGATCATGCCATAAGCCAAATAGATGGGCAGTTTACCACAGCTAGGAATCTGTCAGCAATTGGTTTGTAAGTGACAGATACAAAGGCTAGCCTTTCCCTATCTTTTCCCTGTTGTTTTCATTTCACATAAGTGAAATAAAAATAAGCTAACCTTTATATAAACCCAATTCCAAGGATGGCTGTGTTGCTGACATAAAAGATACGTTTACCCTGCCAGACAGCTTAGCTCGCAGTTCTCATCCTCCAGATTGCATAAATGCTAGTGTATTCTCAGGTCATATTTTGGAGTGAATCATTCAATTCCATCTGAAACAAAACTTGGTTTCTGCAAATAGCTTGGTTTGGGGGCCTGTCCCAATAAACAGCAGATGAAAGGTTGTTTTGTCTCCCTTTGTCCTCAGCAGTCCTCCATGTCATTGCAGCAGCTTTTATATCCGCAAGCATGTTCCCATACTTTTTTCCTATATCCACAACATGCAGCTCACATCTGCAGGTTTCTGGTATAAAAAACCCAATACTTTACAAGGCTGCAACACAGCCCTCCCATTATTGCTGCACTTTGAACAGAAACAATGCAAAATGACGTGAGCTTGCTGGCAAATTTTCATCCCGCAGCGCTGCTCCAAAGCTGTTTCAGATCAGTGAACTCTCCTCTGAAGTCAGAAACTGTGGTGAAAAACGTCAGTGATAACAAAATCAAGCCAATTCGGTGTTTAGTGTGCACAAGGCTTGAAGGTTTGACAGAAGATACTTGTCCTGGGAGCAGCAGAGCACTGGAGGAAGGCTGAGGGGATGTATATGAAGTTCCTGCTTTAGAAGAATCTACTTAGAGCTGCTGCAGCTTTTACAGAGGTGTTAGCTCTGTAAGAACATTAATAACTACCTCCTAATTCCATGATGTGATGTTTGGTTTTGTCTTAAATTTTCTTCTAGGTCCCAGCTACTTGTGTGCTATAAACTTTTCTAGACCTTAAGATCACGGAGAAAGGAAGAAAATGAGAAGTCAGCACAATTTTAAGGCTGAGAAGACAATCAGAAGAGGATTGTTAGAAAACCAACAAATGGCTACTGGCATTTAAGCTGGCCTCAGGGTTTGGATCTGACTCCTGATTTTTGAAAACGTTACCAATATGGCATAAGGGTGGAGTTCTTCCAGCTCCTGAAGGGCTTCACGTAAGTTAGGATGCTGCTTGGCTGCTTCAAGTCATTTACTTTCAGACGAAGTTCTGCAGGTTGTGCATTATGAAGAATAGATCAGTTGTACTTTCCAGTTGATATTAAAAACACATCTCTATTAAAGATAAGATTTTGTCTAATTATCATCATTGTGCTACTGAAAGCTGAAGGCAGGAACCCAGCCTCTTCCTTTCTTTCTTGGTCAAACGTTGTTCTTTGTTCTACACCCAGTTTTCTCTTCTGGAGGCATCCAGCTCATTAGAAATCCAGCACACTAAATCTGATGTTGATAATGCAATACTTTTAACTTTTTCCAGTTCTCTGAAGGGCAGGAAGAAAATAAAAAGGTAATCATCAGGGGAAATTTGGTCACCAGCCGCTCAATCCTGTCTCCTCTACTGACATAGGAAATACATAATTTATACCAGCAGGTCTTCTTCATGCAGCTTTTTCAGTCGCTAGAAAATTAGGTCAATATATTTTCATTTACTCTGAATTGGCTGCATTTGTTTATTTATTTACTTCTAGCGTGGCACAAACATTTTTTCTTTTAACAATTCCTGGCAGTTATATTAACATTCTGCTATAGCTAATGGCTGAACAATTATTTTTCCTGGAACCCAAATTGAAAGGTTAACCTTAGTATTTTTTTTAAAACATTTTAATTTTTTTTCAGTTGCAGGAGTATTTATGATACAGCAACAGTTTAGAATAGAAAATAAATTAATAAATGAATTACAAATTCATCAGCTCTGTAGGCAAAGTGAAAATTAAACTACAACAATGGGAAAATTAATGTAGTCACACAGTATTATTGCTCTTCAGATTGTGCCTCAGAAAACCTCAGACCTTTCATAGTGTATATTCTTTTTTAGATTACATGGAAGTGTTGATTTTTAAATAATATCAACAAGTGTGTCCTGTCAACTAGTGTGGACTGATTTTCTTTAAGTTCATTTTAAAGCGTTTACACCAATAAAAGAACTTAAATCTGTGGCAAAGTCCTTTTTAACTTAGGACCTTCATTGTCAAAAGAATTAATAATCTTCTCAATTCTGTTCACTGGGAAAAGTTAAAAAAAAAAAACCGTCAAGAACGTGTATAAATCTCAGTAAGATTGTAAATGCAGGGTTAGGTAAGAGATATATACAACAAAGGAACACGGAGATTATTTCCCTGATCTCCTAATTCCTGTGAAATTTGCTGCTACTCATTAAAAGTAGTTCCTGAATCCTTCCACTACTGAAAATCTTGGCTTTATTTGAGGAGAAAAATTACATTCAAAACTTTTAATTTCAAAAAAGAATTGGCTAATTAAACATCCTGGATATTTTTTTTTCACAGATCTTGTGGTTTAAAATCCCTGTATTGCTTGAGAGCAAATTGAATTGTCTTAAATCAGCAACAAGTATGCGCTAATGACCTTTGTTCTTTCTCAGCAGCTATTTGCAGGCCAATATTGACATTTATTTGTGTAATTGCCAAATAGTGTATATGAACAATATCAGCCTAGGGAATGTTCACAAAGTGTTTATCTTCAGTGATGTGTTTCACTATTTACAATTTATTATGTTTTCTTTTCTGTTACATGGTTGTTTGCCTAGATCTTTTTAGCATTGCAATGAGTAAAGCTAAATAATGAATAAATAATGCATAAAGAAAAATCTCATTTTACCAGATGACAATTCATGAAAATATGCTTTCGTTTTTCAGTAATCAAATACTTAAATATAATTAGGCTTTTTATTTGTGAAAAGAAATTTTAAGATTTCACTAATAAACATTAAAGAACAGTGCTGTAATTAAGTCAATGATCCCGCTCCTATAAAGTTATAGACATGATATATTCTGGTTGATAAACTAATTTTATAATTACAATGTATAATATAGAACATATAATGTATTATATATAATATATAACATATAATTAATAATTGTGATGATGATGATGATGTGGGAATCCAATTGATATGTAAGAACTGAACCGAGCTAAATGCTCCTAAAAACATAGGAGATGGGCAAAAGCCAGTCTATTAAAAAAATAATTAAAAAAAAAAGAGAGAGACAGATAAGGAACTAATGAATGATCATGAACTGAAGCAGTAGCTATGTAAGTTTTGATGAGCAGTGCAACTCTAAATTGTTAAGAGGCTGAGATTATTACTAATTTTGCATTGACTTTTTTAATACACAACTCATTTTCAAATATATCATATTTAAGGATTTAACATCATGAATCAGCCTATTTTTCTTACTTTTGAAATAAGAAGTAGATGAACAGAAAAATATTGTTGCGCCATTTATGCACTGGGTTTCAACAAAACTGTGAATTTAAATATTTGTTATGTTCCAAATGGAAACTGATAAACCCAGGTGTCCAGAAGATTAAAACTTTATTAGAAAACAGTATGAAAAATAAAATACCAATGTAATAAATGTAAAGTTATTTAATTGTTTTAATTATTCAAAATTGCCTCTGAATTATCAAACACTTGCTTTGAACTTTGGATTAGTCTGTGGTTCTGTAATAAACTTTGCCACCTTGGAAAAAGCATGAAAACACTTAGAAGGTTCAGTTTTATAAAAATTCAGTGGAAACTGGGCTTGTTAATTAACAGAGTGCAAGGGTACTATGCATTATGGCTCATCTACTCTAATGGCTCACTCCTACCTAGAGAATTATTCCTCTGCCCTGTGATTACCTGCTCCTGAAACCACACTTCTACCCCCTCCTTCACTCCAGCTCTGACCACCAACTGACTGACCATGCGGTAAAGCAAAAAAGTGTGCTATTCCTGCAGAAATCCCACTAGGGGAATGAGAGGGGAAGTGTTGCAATGTTAGAAAGCAGAATCTGTCTAATTTGAGAAATAGGGTGAAACAACAGGGTTGGGAGCTAAGGGAGAGAGAGAAAAAAAAAAAGATCAGCAAGATGGGAAGGAGTGGGACCGTATGCTGGGAGAACAGCGATTTCTTTAGATGGGCTCTGATACATCATTTATATCTACAATGTGCTACTGAACCACTTACTGAGACCTTGATCTTGGTATGTTAACAAGGAATTCCAGAAAGACATGAAATCGTGTGATATAAAGAAACACATTATCCTTTACTTCCATCAGCCTTGCTAAGCACTCCTCCTAATTTGAGTTTCCCCAGCTTCAGTGTCCAGAGGTTAGTTCTCGTTATGCCTTACTGGTTCTTTAAAATAAAAAAAGCCAATCAGGCATTAATTGAAATTGCTTTAAAAGTGTCCAAGTCACCTTTCACTGTTCTATTTGATAAACTAAACAGCTTGAACTCTTTATTTTTTAAATTATTTAAAGTTTTCTTCCATCCTTAGGTGCTTTGTCTTTTATCACCTTTTCCAGCTTTAGAAGATTCCTTTTTTGTTAATGTGAACAAATAGAAGCACACACTTTCTCTATTCTCAACCACAGTCTATTGAGGAATTTGATTATGTGTTCTCTTCTGCATTATAGTCTTTTATTTAAAAGTCCAGGACTGTTTTAGCAGTTTATAATTGCACTGGGAAGGGAGAGTTCATGTCCGCTGTGACCCTCAGCCTTTTTCAGAACCACTCCCTTCCATCTGGTGTTCACAACTTGCTTTCCCTCTTTCAAGTGGAACTTCACATTATGTTATAGTCAAGGTTTTGTCTCCACATGCCCAGATAACAAGGTGATACAAATCTTTATGAGACAGTCTTGTTCTTCTCATCTCTAACTCCCCATATTCCAACTGTGAAAACACTTGGTCAGGAACAGCACCTCATTATGTATCAGGCTATTAGATGGCCCAGTCTAGCTTTAATCTGATTTGAGGTTCTAGGCATTACTGGTTTGCTAATTAAGTAATACTCTTTAATGTTATCAGGGGTAGTTGAGTTACAATATAATAAAATACAAAAGCATCTGTTCCCTTGCACAACAAAAAATGTAATTACGGAGTAAAGCCTGCTTAGAAAGGTTACCTGAAATTCACTTATAATAGAGACACTGAAAGCCATTGGAGCCATGGGACTCTGGATTAACCAGCAAAACTGTTTTTTTCCATAAAAACATAGACTTTTTTCCCAAGTCTATGAAAAGCATCCATAAACTCACATAGAAGTAATGAATGATTCTCATCTTAGTTGTTCCAAAAGGCAGCAAAGGTCTTTTGTTAGAAGTAAAATAACCTTGGGCAAATCAGTGAGAGAATAAGGTCCCAATTCAACAGAGCATTTTACCATTTTTTTTCCTCAGCCCTCTTCAGTAAAGTGCTTAACTTTAAGTGGATATCTAAATTACACTGTACACAACAAGACTTAAACGTTATACTTGACTGCTTTCTCAACAGTTTGACGACTTGAGGTCTTAAAGAATAGGGGATGGTGGAACAGATTTGTGTCACATAGATTTAGACATTTGACCAATGCACCTTTAAAGTCTTTGGGCTCCTTATATGCAGTAGAGAGGATTAAGCAAATTACAGAGTCTGCTACAGATTACAGACAGGCTGAAACACCTATGCTCAGCAGTGATTATAGAAGGAGTGATAGAGAAATTATATCCTAAATTAGGTACCTTAATAAAGGATTTACTTAAAGTTGGGTGGAATTAGCAGATCGCTTCTACAGAATGCAGAGCACCTTCTAGTTTCCCTAAGAACAAAGAGACCTTGTTCCATTGCATGTGTAAAGCCATGGAAACTAGCCCTGAGGAGTGCTGAGCATCTGCAAATTGTCTTGACCTATATTTTGAAGTTACTCACAGCTTGTCAGTGTCAGGCGTCTATTCTGTTCACATGTGTTTTCTTCAACTGCCTAATGAATAAACTTGTGAAGAAGAATTCTAGTTGTGAGTAATTATGAAAATCAGGAATATTTGTTTTGGTAAGATTCTACTTACAGCACCCAGAAAAGTATACATGAGAATGTGCAAAAGACTTTACACTGGAATTATTCTCACAGGACTTCCAGAGTCTATTGCAGGGAAGAAGCAACTCAGGAAGATGGGAATTAGTAAAAGGGAGGAAATATAAAATGAGGACAAATAGTAAGAGTGAGCAATGGTTCACATATAACATAGCTGGAGTTCGTCATGGTCACAGAGATGGACAGAACAAGAACATTTGACTAAGTGGAGCCTCCTAGCCCAGGTATGTGTGAATTGTCCATGTTATGGAGTGAAGCAAGGGGATCTGCTTTACCTAGAAAATCCATTTAAAAGCATAGTTTTATATAGGACATTGGAGCCATTATAGAAATGTAATGAATTGTATTCCCCCAGAAATAAAAAAATATAGTTTAATGAGTCAGATGTGGATTTGACTTCAAAATTCCCCAAAGGTCTTTGAACATTCAGTGGCTTTCTGTATTTGCTGGCAGACAAAAGTATAGGGCCACATCTCCACTCACTCAGACAGTTACTGTTTAAAAAGATAACAAAAAAATGAGGAACGTTAAATCTAGTATACAGTTAAACTATCCAGCCCAAGTTTTAGCTTCCAGCCAGCATGGAAGGGATTTCTTTTAAATGTACTCTTTCATGCATAAAAGATGGCTGATACTTTTCTGACTCAAAAGTTTAGGAAAGTTTGTGTTTGTCAACCAAGCTTTGAAATGTAAACCTTTTTATTCAGGACCATGATATCTTGAATCTAATTTTGATATGATATCAGTTATGCTAGTAAAATTCCAAAGGGATTATAATGAATAGCAGCCCTATTCTACCATCATATTTAACCCAGCTACTGTAATATTGCTAAGTGTGAGTTTCAAACATGCAGAGGAAATACTGGTAGTGGAAGGCTGGACTGAGACTATGCTCAAAAGTTTGCTAAATATTTTCAAAATTCAACTTTTTAATTCCATGTAAAGAGTGTGAAATAGTTTGATGGAATTCATTGGGATATTGTACATATTTCGTTCTCCTAAGGACTTCTTTTGTTTGAAACCACTCTTAGAGCTTAAGAAAAATTGTTGACAGCTCATTTCTTCAGGAACTAAAGCAGGTGGTAAATTAATAGCTTAGGTGGGGGCTGCCATGAAGCATGAAAAGTTATGACTGGTGTCAGTCCAAATTACTGTCTTTAACTGCACATAAGGCACTGAAAAAACATTAGCTGTGCAGTAAACATGGTTTTAGCCAACAAAAAGAGATTTTACAAGGTTTCCTCAAGCAATCTCCAAAAGGTCATTCCATGCATCTGCTCCAGCCGTTGGTAGCATTTTATAGCCATTTGTTGTTGTTCTAAATCTGTGCCTGTAACAATGATCTCATTAGCTAAATCAATGGATGAGGGACATGTTGCAATCATTTTTTCAGTGGAACTCAGAGAAAAAAATGCAGATATTGCAAATGCAAGCTAAACTATGAATATAAATAATGCATATATTAATGCTAACATTTTTCACTTATGAGAACATTCCTAGTATAGACTCGCTTTCAAGGCAGGAAATATATTCCATTTGTAGACTCACTGAAGTTTACTGTTTGCAGAAGCTCTAGGAACTAGAAAAAGAAAAAAACTATAGCTCGTAAACTGTATGTGCTTGAGATCATTCTCTAGAGCTGGCATGGAGATGCCAACACACATACTGATAATTTCACTTAGCTTCTGAAACAGGGTGGCATGTAAACTATCTCTTAGAATTTGTTCTGGGCCTGAGCTAGCTCCTAAACTGTGCACAACATTTGTTTGTGAGTCCTAATTGTTTTACCACAGCAATTAAACAGTACAGACAACAGAGCTCCGCTGCTTGGAGGCAGTCATTGACACTAATCTATTAGTATAGATATAGCCATAGAGCACAAACATACAACTATCTAAACTTTCCAGCTGCTGAGGGACTTCTTTAAGCTACCTTGTTGCTAATGTTACAGTGGTCTTCCCCTTAACACATTGCTTTCACCTACTGCTCCATACCTGTATACTTCTGTTAATTATGCCCTCCTTGTCCCTTCCAGCTAGCATCCTAGCATTATCATTTAGCTTACTCATGATTCTTGAAAATTCATTTTGTGACAGTCTCACTCAACTGAATCAGCATGAAGCAAACCTGCTTGTTTCCAGACCTTTTCCCTCTGGTTTCCATAGGGTGATTGTTGCAATTTACTAGGGGTTAACAGCAAGGTAGATATACCGGCCAGAAAATCAGTGTCCAGTTACACAATAGATTTCTGTCTGTAGAATTGGCCCTTTCTGAAGATGTCACTTTTACACATACTATCCCTTTATGTCTAGGCAGCTTCAGAGGAACTCCCTCTGTGTACACCTTCCAGTATTCAGAGATCTAATTCTCTAAATGGGTGGCTCTGAGGAAGGCAGTACAGCTTCGCAAAGATGCCTGAGTGTGATTAGCTGATCTTAACATCACAAAGGAAATAAAAGAGCACATCTGTGTGTGATTTTTGTGGAACTGGAGCAAACATCAGACTCACTGTGCATATGTGTTGGCTCCCTGGGAGTTCTTGAAAATTACAGGAGTGCGACTTAAAAGATCAACAAGCTTTTAAAGGAAAGGAACAAAGGCTGAAAGGCTTTTATATAGGCTGAAGGTGTAAAATCAGAAAGGTTTAAAGTGAACACATTAGTCTGGCCGGACCTCCTTCTAACACCTACTGCATTTTACAAATGTGTGATGTCTATCTTAATATAGAATGGGAGAAGTGTACTATAATATTAGTATGTTAGTGATGCTGAAGACAGTCTTTGATAAAAATATGCAGGCTGGTTTCTTGGATGATGTACTGAAAAAGTTTTTGTACTCTAACTTCAGATAATGGTTGCTTAGCACTAAACCTTGTAACCTAGTAATTTTACAAACACAGCTCCTCGTATCTGTGTGCAGAATAGAGAAAACTTGGACTCAGACAGGAATCTGTCTGTATAAGCAAAAGCCAGGATGGATGAGATGAGGATCAGGATATGGTGGTCAGAAAACCTGGGTTCTACTGCAGAGTCTTGTATCAGCTTTCATTTGGATTTTGTTGAGTCTTTTTTCTTTCTTTATGGTCTTTTTTTCCAACTTTTTTTTACTTGTTTCACTTATGCTGAGAAAATATCATGAAATCAACACTTCAATTTGCAAGATGGGGTATAAGAGGGGTAATGATTCATTATTTTCTGTGGCCACTAAAGAAGGGTTAGAACAATAAAATTTATTCAAAAAATTAAAAAAAAAATACGATGGACAAGAGGAAAACTTTCTAACTGTCTGAGTGACTAAACACTCGTAGGAATTTACCTAAGAACTTCCAAAACATGGTGGATTAGCGTTCAGAAAGCAGATTTATTGGAAAAAAAAAAAAAGTCTCAGGCCAGTGATTAATCACTTACTATTATGTGTATATGGCAAATTAAGTAACCAATCTCACCATCACAGGCAGGGTTCAGCAAGATAATAAACATGTCAAGAGTTTGGTGTCCCTCTTGTCCCTTGGATCACAATACATCACCCAGAGTCTATGGGTCATAAATAACATGATCCTTATCCTACATATTCTTACATCTTTGGACATTCACAAGTCAACATACATATCAGATAGTAGCATGTCTATTCTCACCAATAGCTACCATGGCTATTGTTCCCAATCATGGCACAAATGATTCCTTGCATGTCTATATCTGTTGTGTTTCAGCTACTCAAAATGGTAAATCAATCAGACTTTTTCCAAGTTAACAATTTTCTTACTTCTTAAAGTTCTTGGGATTTTAACCACATTATTCTCACCCTATTTTGGCTCTTGGGTATACAGCATGTAGTCCATCACCTATGCTAATTTCACTTCAGTCTTCTATTTGTGCATTAAAAGGTGAAAGAAATGTTTTACAGGACAGTCAGGACAGTTCTTCCCACTCTTCAAAGGTGCTACAATCTGGAGTCTCAGGAGATATTGCTGGGTGTGAAGAGCCCACATGGAAATACTGTGAAATCTTTTTTTTTTTTTTTTTTCAGGAACTGGGAGGAGGAAATGCCTATCAGAATTGTAGACATACTAGTGAATTAATGAACTGTACAGAAATAGCTGATTGCTTAATGTTGCCTCCAGCTCTACATGCCCTGATGCATGAATTTGGGTTAGTAAAGCAACTAAGTAGCATCCAAATTATACTTGTGTAACCATATCCAGATTGACATTCCAGGCACAAGTACAGGACCTCTAAAGACCTACTTTATTTTTTGCAGGAAAAGCAGAGGGAGAGGACAATGAATTTAGGTGCAACTCAACGGGGAAGAGCTGTCACATCAACTTAATACAGAGAGGCTGCAGACATTGAAGCAGCGCTACTGATGGATTCTTCAGTGGTTCTAGCCTCCTGTGGCATGAAGTCCATCTGACTAAATGTGCTTATCTACAAATCTAAATGCTTATGCCAGCAACTGACCCTAGCCTTATCTTGGTGGTGGTGGGGAGGTAATCAAGATACTTAATGGAGATTAGGACAAAATTTCATCCTAAAGCAGATATTTACATTTGGTGAAATCATATCAAATTCTATTAACTAGTTTGCTTAAATCTCCACTGCATATAGTGAGTACTCTAATAACTACCTGAATCATAAATACTTGTATGACAGAAGTCACAGGATGAATGAAAAATTCTACCCTAGAAAATAAAGGAAGGGAGGATTTTGAATGGTTCATGAACACTTCTTTCCTCATTTCCTTCCTGCATTGCTGTCGTGGATCCTGATGAAGGAGTGTTTTAGATCACTTAAAGAATCACCGTCAAAGGTATTAGCAAAAGTGATTTTGTAAAAGTGTAACTTAACAGAGTTTGATGGCAAGGTTCACTCTATTACTTACTACATGGAAGAAACGTACAAAGGAAAATCGAGTTAGAATCGATTCAAAATTATTTACAGAGAAACTGGAGATGCAAAAAGGTAAGGGAGACACTTGTCTAATGGAAGAGATACAAAGGGTAAGGAAAACCTCCCCTTGAGTCATGAGCTTCATAATCGACCCCCTTGTTCTCTAAACTCCTTCTCAGAGAGGCATCTAGGTGCAGCTGGATCCAGACTTAGACCCAGACTTGGTCAACAGTTTATGGCTAACTGAATTAGCTACATGGATTTCATTAGACATTCATTCAGCATGCTATCAGTCACTTACTGAGGATCTGTTCTGGATAAAAGGTCTTTTAGTCTCAGGTAAGGAATCTCAAACCTTGATGTTAAAGAAGCACCTTCCATCCAGGCGTCCAGTGTTAGTTCACTCTGTAGTTTGAACCCTAGGTTTCTCGAAGCAGACACTCAGGCATCAAATCTTATAAAAATAAATAATTTAACAGAGTGGTACAGCAGCAGGCTCGAGCTGAGTGCCTCCAGAGAGGGACCAACCAGAACAAAGAAATCCCTGGGCAGTTACACCCCTACAGACTATTCACCTGCCCCTCATGCACTCTTCATACTCTCTTCATGTGCCTTCCATGTGCCCTTTGGTCCAATAGTGATTCTGGTCTGAGATCTTGTGACCCCTTATTGGATTCCTTCTCTGGAATCTCCAGACAAGCCATGATCTTGTCTAGTTGCAGCTGCTGTTGACAGTTGTAGCCTTGAAACCTCCTTATCTCCTGGTTTGTGCTGGCTCTGGAGGCTTTGTTTTGCTGGAGTAGTACAAGTTCAGCAAATCTAGGTGAAATTTTACAGTTTGCTGCCTAAGGATTCAGCAAATCTAGCTATTTATGCTAAGTAAGTAAAGCTAAGCAAACAGCATACTAGGTCACACAACATCATAACTCTAAAAGTGATTCACTCTCTTTTCAAACTTACTTATTTAAGCTAAACGACTAATATCCCTTAACATTGCGAGGCTCAAGGGGAGATCACCACCATGCAGCCACGCTGCCTAGCAGGGAGAGCTCAGAACAGGCTCACTTAGGCTGTCATATTTATGGGATAAAGTGGGTGGCTGGTAGTCAAATTGCATGTAATGAAAGAGGTATGCAAAAGACTCTTTGTACCCACAACTTTCTTTGTTCTTCAATAAATGAGTCTTGGAAAAAACACCTGCTATTCATGTGTTAATCTCAGGATCAGCGTTCACTGTGTTGCTCTACTCCTTTGTGGGTTTCCTAGAGGAGTTCTTGGCCCAGCTACGGCTCAGGCCTTTAGCTCCTTTGGAGCCTGTACCAAATAACTGCTAGTTTGGTTAAGGGAGGTTCGAGTGCATCCATCACAATTGTTCACCCTAAACCCCATATGTATTCAGAGGATGAGATAGGGAGAATACTAAACTGCCTGCTCTCCCAGGCAGCCTGCTACCTTACATCATTGTAGTGCTACAACAAACGGTTCTGTAGTACAAACCACTGCATGCAAGAAAGGAGGAAAACCTACTTTGTCTTTAAAGCTCTGAGAAGAAGAGATTTAATCCAGTAAAAATATTCTCACATTGGCATTCACTTCAACTAAAAATATAGCAGACTGAAAGTACATCATAGATTCAGTTAAGGATCATGACTTGGGACCTTAGAGGTTTTTTACACTCAATGCAGTCGTAATTTTCATGTATAAAGGCAGAGCAGCACAAGTCGTGAAAAAACTTCCCCCTGAATTGATAGTAGTAGCACTTGGTGAGGAGAAATACAAGAAATATTTTGATGCTACTTAATTATCTGTATCACCTACACCAAGTTACATACTACTAAGAAAAAAATTCATTTAACAATTCAGTGCAAACTTTGTCTCTCCTATTACTTTGAGAATCTTGGAATTTCCCTAAAACTAAACATAGGCAATTCTGAAAAATTAGCTGCTCTGGCATGAGAAAATAGAAGGGTACAAGCAAACCCATCTACAAAGCTAAACAAGGCAAAGTCCTGGCAATGATGTGACATGTTATCCCTTCACTTGTTTTTGGTTCCCTGTATGTGTCTGAGAGTAGACTGAATAGGGTAGAGATGGACATGCAAACTCATGTTGCGGTGAATTGCAGAATGGGGATGAGGGATCTAGCAGATATTACTGAAAGAAGGTGGTTCCTGCTTTGTCATATGCAGTGGGTCTTCTTCCCATCAAAAAGTCTTACTTCTAATGTCATTGACTTAGTCTGGTTCCCACTTACTCAAGTCATATACAAGTTATTCTTCCCTCCTCTTTATCTTCTCTAGGAGTTTCCGTTGTTCATCTCATATACAGTTAAAATATTGCAGCAAATCAGCCCTGACTTTCTTTTTATTCACTCTTAGGTTCAGGCATTTGCCTCAAGAGCTCACAGCTGTGATTAATGTCCTAGGTCTTGTAAAAACCAACAAAAGACTCTATTTTGTTGAGGAGAAAAAAAAGAAAACTGTGTACTACAGCATGGGCAGCATGGCCCCTTTTATCTCCTTGCTTCACCTTTAATCTAAATTTTTTGATCAAAAGCTACTGCCTCTGAAGCTACTGTCAACCACGATTTTATAATACCTTTTATAAAGATATTTAGTGAATGGACTTCAGCCTAAGTGGACCTGTCAGGAGTGTTGAAGGGCAGAGAGTTGATTTCTTGGTTATATTTCAAATAGTGTCCTGAAATCAATTACACTAGCCAGAAGACTCAATGTGAACCACTGGGTCCACACTATAAACAATGGGATAAAACAGGACAGCTTCTCCCATCTGCAGCATAGGATGACAGCAGGACAGAAATAGAGCAGGTTTCAACACAAAAAGGTGACTTGCTCATGCAGTCCCTGCAAGTTTAGGTTTTGATTTGGCCTCATGCTGGCTGGAGATAGGTTAAAGGCAGAATTTCCTTAAAACTGTGTATCATTCAGGCTTCATAGTAAAAAAAAAAAAAAAGAAAGAAAAAGCAAGTTATGCATTGCTGAATTTCTTTCTACTCCTACTCCTAGTCCAATGATTACTGGAAGTTCAGCATTTCTGAAAATGCTGTCTGGCATAACTACAGAAGGCAGAGCCTCTGGGGGCTGAACTTTTGCTGACATTACCAGGTTCACTACAGAAGTTAAACATTAAATACTGTGGGACATAAAATGCTTCTGTTAACAATAATAGAGAACTATATATTTATATTTTGCAATGGAAAAAAAACAACCAACCAAACAAGCGAACAAACAAAGCCCACCATACTACCAACTTAAGCATAAGAAATAAAAAGGGTTGTATTATATCAACACAGTTCAACATCTTGTTCCTGATAGTGGTCAACAGTGGGTACTTAAAACAAAAAATAAGAAAATATAAATAAATAGTTGGTGATACTTCCTTAAGCACTCTCCCAGTTTCTGATTTCAGAATGGGTGTATGATTTATACGTGACTGAGGGGCTTCCTCAGTCCCTCTGATGTCCTTAAAAAGTATGACCTCAGACTCAGGCTGCAGGTGACCCTCTTAACCAAAGCATTGTTACTGAAGAGTATCACACCACCTGTGGGTTTTCTATGTACATCAATTAAAAAAAAAAAAGAGAAATAGTCATATTCCCCAATTATGTGATCATGTAAACATAGAATGTAAATTGTGTCATAGAAGAGAAGAAGCTTTATAAAGCATTCACTATTGACATAATTTTGAGTTCCAAGTGATACATCAGTTCAGTAAACATTGAGTTTTACTCTGGATTAAATAGTGCCTGTCATTTATGACCAAAATGGTGGCTATTTAATCTCTGGCTGGAGAAAAGGGTTAATGCTATTATGTAAGATAGATCCATGAATGATCATAGTTGTATTTGAAGACTTTGAAAATACAACAGTTTATAATCACACTTGCTCCAAGTTAGGCATTGAGTCTAAGCTACCGATCTAGACTCTATAAAGAGAATCAGAAGACAGATTGGGATTTCCAGAGACAAATATTTCAAAATGGGATGAATGATCTTCCAGAAGTGGTCATTTTTCTCTCCATTGATAGGAGTATGATCCTGAATGATAGTCCAGACAGCTAACTTTTAGACAGTTAAGGTTAGTTAAGATTAATCTATCACCTTGTGCCTAAGGAAAATAATTTTATACACTCTAAATTTTATCTCTAGTCTCATCGAACTTAATTTAATATTACCTAATTTAATCTTTTTCTGTCCACATTGTTTCAGATCTAGCTACCAGGTTAATAGCTAATTTCTTATTTATTTAGAAAGATATTGGTGTCAAACACACACACACAAACACACTCAGAAAACTAGTAGTATTTATCTTTACATGCAAAGTGCCCAGAACTTAATTTATGAAAGAAAAGAAAATACTTCTGCAAGTATAGTCACACTATAATATATATAATCCTCATTAAGCAAAGTGGTTTTAAAGCGTCTGCCTCTCCTTTCTCTAGTAATTCTCCATGGTTCCAATTCTTTCCCATTTCCCAGTGCCTGAAGGTAGGAAGATGAGATTTGTCATAAGAATAGAAAATAAAATGTAAAATATTCTTTGTCGCTGATCAGAATTTCCTAGAGCATTAGATCTACCCTTTCAACCCTGCTGAGCAGAAACTCACCCAAGTATAAGCCTGGCTATAGAGAGTTTGCCCACTCTGACCATCACTACCGTACCTGAGCACTACCACAAATCTTTCTAGCATTAGGTGCAGAAAGATTGTGACTTCGATGTCATTTAGATATTTGCATAATAATAATGTACCAGAAACAGACCAAGAGAATAAACAAGGATGTATTCAGAAATAAAAGGCTTTTATTCAGGAAGTAATCTTTGTTAATACATGTATCCTGACACAACAGAGGTTAATGAAGGACGGATCTAATGACCAGTAATACCAAAGGGGTAGTTAGGTTGGACATTCTAGACCTCAAGCAAGAACTGCTCTCTGTTACCTTGTCCTTCTAGAGAACCTCGAAGAAAGTTATTTATATTTTTAATGGAAGTAAGACATTTCGTTAACTTAACAATGAGCTTGGCTTTCTGAATTCTACCTGTTTATATGCAAATGTAGAACAAATTCTTATTATCTCATCTAAATTGGCAACATGTCTTGGGAGAATCAATTCTAGTGCAATACAAGCCATTATCTCTCTGACTTTGCCTGGGAGTTTTTCACCCCCACAGGAGCAATAGAGAAGGATTGCTTAGAAGGTATTTCCCCTTCTTAAATTTGCATTTATAGTCTAGAATCATTGACTTCTGTCATTAGCAAGAATACAGTAGAACACAAATTCTGTGTTACAGAAATACATGTGTATATGAGAGTATAGGCCTTGCATGGCAAGGTTTTGGTAGTGGGGGGGCTACAGGGGTGGCTTCTGTGAGAAGCTGCTAGAAGCTTCCCCCATGTCCGACAGAACAAATGCCAGACGGCTCCAAGACGGACCTGCTGCTGGCCAAAGCTGAGCCCATCAGTGATGGTGGTAGCACCTCTGGGAGAACAGATTTAAGAAGGGGAAAAAAACCTGCTCAATTGCAGCTGAAGAGAGGAGTGAGAATATGTGAGAGAAAAAACTCTGCAGACCCCCAGGTCAGTGAAGAAGGAGGGGGGGGAGGTGCTCCAGGCGCCAGAGCAGAGATTCCCCTGCAGCCCCTGGGGAAGACCATGGTGAGGCAGGTTGTCCCCCTGCAGCCCAGGGAGGTCCATGGGGGAGCAGATCTCCACCTGCAGCCCGGGGAGGACCCCACGCTGGAGCAGGGGGATGCCCAAAGGAGGCTGTGACCCTGTGGGAAGACCGTGCTGGAGCAGGCTCCTGACAGGACCTGTGGCCCCATGGAGAGAGGAGCCCACGCTGGAGCAGGTTTTCTGGCAGGACTTGTGACCCTGCGGGGGACTCATGCTGGAGCAGTCTGTGCCTGAAGGACTGCAGCCCATGGAAGGGATGCACGCTGGAGCAACCAGGGTCAACCCACTACCATGAAATGATAACCTGTAGTATACTTCAGTTCCCTGACCTGTGCTCGGAGCACATCATGGCTTCTGCTCAAGTCATGTGCATGTTATTTTTGCTGCAAATCCCGTGAGTCTGGGAGGGCTGGTACCTGCCATCAGCAGGTAGGACTGGAGTCAAGACATGGACATGTCACACCTCATCTTGGGGACCATGGGCTACCCCGGTGTTCCTCAACATGGGTGTAACAAGTCTGCATCAGGGACCTAAGTCTCAGCCTACTTCAGCCTGCCTGAGTTGAGGGTAATTATTGCAGTTCAGTTGCCTTACAAACAGTTCACCATGGAAAATGTAACTGTGACTCATCCAGTCCTGATAAAGCAGAAAAAAGTTGTGTGTATGTGAGCTCACACTCTCCTTCACTCATACAATTGACTCTTTTGCCTGTCAGAAAGGCAGTGGTGGCAGATCATAGCTCCATCTCCCATCTCTTACTTTCTCCCATTTCCTCACCTACACAGAGACAGACTGAACATGAAGACTTTCTTCTCCTTCAAACATGGAATCAAGGTCTGGGGAAATTCTCTTCTTGCCCAAATAGGAATTAATACAGTCCTTACTTCTCTTTGATGCTACAAAGTTACAGGCACAACCAAACCAAAACCTGGTTAAAAAACAGTACAAATAATAGTAAAGAACAATTAAAATAGTCAGAATAAGATTTATATTAATATTAATTAGTATTTCCATAGTATTTAAATCAATGCAAGACTGCTACCTGGTAGTAAATCGTTCGGGATATTTTTCCCATGATGGAATATCATCCTTCATACTGCTCACAGCTGAGATATCTGTATCAGAAGTGAGGTGTATTTTCTAATAGAGGATGATGCCATACGCCTAGTAAGTGCAAAGCTGGCAGTGCTTACAGCAGCACATAACCAAGGAGCTGCTCATTTGTTTGAGTGTCCTAGACTATATGTTAGGAGTCTTGGGAGTGGTGTCAAACTACCTAGCAATAATTGTAGCAGTCATCTGTGAATAGTGATATCTGGCAGCATATTAGTAGTTCATTTAATTTATTGTCTTCCCTCCTTATTAGCAGTACATCACAAGGCTGGAAAACTTTCTAAGCTCATATTTCAAAAGCAGAGCCCTTAAATCTGCACCTAAAAACTAGAAATTTCACTTATGTAATTTTCTTCAGTCGTGTCAATATAAACACCAGACGTTATTGTGTTGCAGAGCTCTCACTCATGCAATGACAGCTGTCTCCTCAGTTGCTAAGCTGGCTGTTAAAGTGATTCACTGCAATCAGCCTCAAAGATTTCCGAGACAGACCCCAAGGTAACTTAGAAAGTTGTAGGGAAGTTTGACAGGCTGCTTTATTTTGTTTTGTTTGGAAATAATGCTTAGAAATCACAGTGAGAAGTGATGGCAGAGAAGGAACTTCAACCTTTGTTTCAAACAGGTTGCTTTGTTTGCTTGTGTACACAACCACGAAGAAACAAATACCAGGGACATCAGGCACACACAAAAGCTCACGTGGGCTCATATACACGAAGCAGGGAGAATAAAATTAGCTGCATATGTTACCACATATTGTATTCTTTCTATTACTCTTCAAGTATTTGAAGTATTAAAACTGGAGAGCTAGTGCCCTCAGCCCTGTTCTTTGTCTGTTCTGTCTGTAACTCATGTGTTTACATACATATCTCTGAGAAGGTAGAACTAAGATTCCTGTAGTCCTGAGACATTTTCCTCCTAAGCTCTGTGTTCAAAGATTTAGCTCAATCACAAATAGATTCATCTTGCGAATTGCATTATAAATATTGAGTCAGTCCATTGATTATCTTTTATATGTGGTATGGCTCACTGCCAAGATAAACACTGGAGGTACTTTAGGGAAGAGCACACATTGTTCTCTACTAGGCATAAATATCACCAGCTGCTGTTCTTTAAATGATACAGTCTCCCATCCTGAGTTCAAATTGCAAACATTTCGCTACCTCTTGCAAAACGGATAATAAAGAGGATAACTTATGTTCTTTCATGTTGACTTATAAGAATAGTAGATCTATTGTACCAACATTTTCAAAGCAACAGGTCACATTATTACCAACCAGAGACATGGGAGGAAGACGTGATTTTGAATATATCATATTTCTTAAACCAGAAAAGAATGTATAGTCTCGAATAGGAAAGTTTTTTTCAAGATGTTTTATTGACCATGATGTTTATTGGCCTCAGTCTTAAAAGATACAGATAGATAAGCACTAAAGCTGGCCGCATACTTTTCACTGCAGGTAAGAATTCAATGCTTAGCTAGGGTTTGCTGAATAAATTATTTAGAGGCTTGTTTTTCCATGACATGAAAGCAGATTTTCATTGCATTTGTGGGGTTTATTTTTGTCTTCAAAAGTTTTCATAAATCTATGCTGAAGTTTCCAATCTTAAAAGCACATAGACTGACCTGCTTCTTGGAGGATCAGTCAGATGAATAAAGGAAGCAGAATAAAGTCAGAGGGTTGTCCATCATCCCATGAAATCACACACACACACACGCACAAAACCTCAACTAAAACCCAACAAACTACCCAAAGCCAGAAAAAAACCCCAACATTATAGGTCAGATATAATGAGGTAGCCACAACAGTCAACATTTTCAAGATAGATGTAAAATTGTTTAACTGAGTTCTCTAAGTCACCTGATAGAGTGAAAATTGAATTAACAGCCTGCTCCGAAAATATACAAATTCAGTGTCTGGTCTTTTAAATAGAGCAAATAATTCATGATTAAATGAATGGAAGGACCAGAGGATGCTTCATCCTTTGTAGGACTGAATCCAAAGGTACCGCTGAAAGTCTGCTAAGGCATGAGTCAGGACTTACAGTATCATTAAGGTTGAAGTAAGAACTATAGAATTTAAGCTAGAAAATTGAAATAAGGATCAAATTCAAGTTTCTATTATAATTTTGATATAGCTGTGCATCCAGGCCATGTCCGTGTAAACATAAGATCCCATAAGACTGGGCCAGAAACTCCCCATTTAGTTGGCTGCAGAGATGATACAATGGCCCCACCTGAAACAAGGTAATGGACTGAACTCTTAGATGGCTTCACAGCAACTCATTCGACCCATTGCTACAGGAGCTTTCCAGTTTGGGAACTTTGGACAGTCCCACAGATTTCCCCCGACCAGCTACTTATGTGCTTCAGTGTGCTGGTCAACACCCTCAGTGAACGTTCTGGCTGTTCCAGGAACTCTGCTGGGAGTTTCCCACTGCAGAATCCACCAAACTGAACGCACATAAGATATTTGTGAATGATCAATAGTAGTTGTGCCTGCAGAGGCAGAGACAGTCAGGTAGGACATTCTTTTGTAAATAGTTCAAGTTGTTAAACTACATTTTGTACAAAGTTTAAGGTATTCAATAATGGTGGATCATGTGTGTGCTGGATTGGTCACATCAGGTCACAGGTCAGCTGGATAGAGGAACTCAGCAGAAATTTTGCTTCAGCACATCACACAATCCCTTGTTCATACACCTCTGCTCATTTATAAGTCTTCCCTCTTTCTCCCCATCATGATATGATGGAGAATGTTTGAACAACAAATGTTTTCCACATAGAAAATACAAAACTTTTGGTAGTGCAGACAACATAAGGTCTGCAAAAGATTACTTTCTGAATGACGGGCAAGGATTTTCTTTCGACCAGTCAAAACTTTGTTTCAAATCAGTTAAAAAAAACTAGCTGAGATGCCGTTCACACATTCTGTCAAAGTCTTCTTTCCTGTTTAAGATACTGGGGAATATATGTCCAATCACTTAGCCAATTTGTGCAACTAATGGCAGTATGTATCTTCTCTTGTCAGCCTCCCACTATAGCACAGGCAGTCATGGATATGAGTGACACACAGATGACACAGATGAGGCAGGATCTGTAAAGGCTATTTTTTCTGAAAATGTTAGTATTTATGCTCACAAGGAAAACAATTTGTACTTGGAAGTGCAGGTACTTTGAAGTAATAGCTATTGTACTTTTTCCCTGTAGAGATTTCTCTGCAGCTTTTTAAGCAGTCAAACAAGGGAAAAAAAATTAGAAAACATGCTGTAAATTGTTCATACAAAATAAAGTAACACTTATCCATGCTAATGATTACTATGAATATCCAAACCATAAACATGTCTCATGAGCAAGAGAGCAGATGAATTGGCTGTATGCTACTAATCGTAACCAGTATAAGCCTTCTAGCCTTCATCTAGTCCCATCTAATTAAACGATGTCTCCCTCTCATGTGGATTTATTTACATGTTGCTAGCTCCCTTTGCTAAATCAGGAAAGAATGAAAAGATATAGCTGCTATTAGTACTTATGTTTGGAAGAAAAACCGCTCCTGAAGAAATAAAGAACAATGCTTTTACAAGCAAGCATCTCCTGCTTGCATCTGAGGATCAAGCTTGAATCTGAGGTTGAGCAGGTATCAGACCAGTTCATGGGGCAATAAGCTAAATAAACAACCAGCTCCATTTCTGGCCCCGAGGTCAAGTGATGCAGAGCAACTGGCAAACTTAAGGGTCAACCTTTTCTCCCCAAACAGGGTGACAGTGCTCATAGGATGAGGGTTCATGCTTTCCTATAAACCCTGCCCAGCAGAATAGTGTGTCTTGGCACAGGCCATAACCATGCCAGAGACCATGCTACCAAATAGTATGGATGATCATAGACAATATTTAAGCCCACGCTCTAGTGCTAATAGCTCACAAATACAGATGTAAGCCCCATGTGATCCACAGAACATTATTTAATCTCTCACTCTTAGATAATTCTAACATAAATAGTACTTCTTGTCTCCCAGCCCTTTCCTGTCTTCTTTGCCTGAGACAATAACCAACTCCTACTTCAAGAGATTAATGGAGATTTTCTTTGGCTAGAACTCTTAGGTGTTAGGAATAACAAAAAATAACACATCTCTCTCAAGACCATCCCTTGGGAAAAATCTCATCATGTACCATGAGGTTTTCTATGGAAAGTTCAACACTGCCTTAAGGCTTAAGATTAATACTGTCACATCTCTTATGTGTTTGCACACATTTCCAGTTCCTGAAGTTTATTTCTGCTTGTTAAGAGTGGAAGAGCTGAATGAATTGACAGTTAGATGAAGTACCTAGTATCTTTAATTTTACACACAAAGATTATGTCTCAGAAAGAGTCAAAAGAAGCATTTTCCTTCTGACAAGGATGTAATGTGCCCCTTGTGTTGTTTACTTTTTTGCCTTTGGGTTTTTTGGAAAGATTACCATAATGACAACAAAGCAACAATGAGAAAGTCCACCTGTATTCTCTGATTTCGCAGTGGAATCTGTACATGGCAATCAGATAACAAACAAAACTCTTGACAGAGACACAACACAACGCTTGTGAGCTAATGAGCAGCAAGGAGATGAGCCAGGCATGCAGTTGTGTGCTGCAGCCTAAAAAAAGATAGAGGAAAATAGGAGGGTAGGACAGGTAGGAACCTTCCCTCTGTTATATCACGCTACTGAGCCACAGAGCTGCTTTGAAAAACAGATGCTCTAACCTTCCAGGAGCATGTACTTGTGCTTAAGGGAGAGCTGTGAGGCAGCAGGTGTCCTGGATTGCTGTTCACACCTTTTTACACCTTTCTTTTTTTGCCAAAACCTGGACTGTCACAGCCTGAGGTCTGCTCTAGAGGTAGGTCTAGTTTATGTGCAGCTGCACTTTGAATGGTCATGCAGTCGCCCTGGTATGCAAATATCTGATATCCCTTCCTGTCAATCAAGGAATGGTTTTACTTCCAAAAAGGCGTCTTTATATTGACTTCTGTTGGCACAGCTTCAGTAGTAACAGTGGCAATAGGGCTGACACCTGACTGGCAAATGTGAGCTGGCAGAAGTTCCTTAGGTAAAGACAGGCCAAATCCTTCTGTGACTGGCACAGGTTTCTTCAGTGACTGCTGTTTACCTGCACTGATATCAGGAATACTTTGCCAGTGCAATGCATGAATATTCTGGTCTCAGGAAAGTAATAACACAGACAAACCCTACAACTATACGCGGGATATGATTTATGTTTCAGTTAAGGAAGTGCCATTTTCTAGTACAAGGAGGGAAGAAAACAAAGAAAAAGGTCTTGCTTGGCACTGCTCACTACAGCACTGGTGGAAGTGAAGACCATGTATATAAAACCCTATTTCTTCTCTGAGCAAAGAAGGTAGAACCTGGGAAGACTGAAGAAGGAGCACTGATTTTATTGCCCTAGTATCAGTCTGAGCAGCTGCCAAACCTTTTTATACTGATGTGCATGCAATGGAGTAGCTGGGATAACCCATAACAGCCAAGGGATTCAGCCCTCAGAGGCACTGTAAATTCAATGGGCCAGTTAGCACCCATGCAATCTCTGTTTCAAAAAGCAAAGACAATTATCTACATTTTACAACATGTGGATTAAGCTTGTAACTAATCTTATGCTTTGTGGGTTTCTTTTGGGGTTTTTGTTTGGTTGGTTTTTTGTTTGTTTGTTTGTTTTAATTTAGTTTCCACTTCTCTTTATAGAGAAAAAGCTAAGCTGGACACCCACTAAACCACCTCTATAAAGCTTGGACACCACAATGAGCATATGGCCAGCCCCCATTTCTGCAGGAAAGCCACATGTTCACAATCTGCCTATTTTAATTGTGCCACGGGTATCGTATTTGTCTCTAAAAGGCTACTGGGTCTTGCTGTGAGCCTTGCTGTCTCTGGCACACGGGAAGCACAGATGAGAAGCCGCTGGGCATCGCCAGCCAGCGCTCAGCTGCGGTTGCATGGCAAGGGGGGCTCAGAGGGACAGGAGCGTCTGCAGCTGCCTGCAGACACCCGCACTCTGAATGTAGGACCAGGTTTCGGTGAGTCATGGAGACAGACGCAGAAGAGGATTAAAAGAGGCAGAGAAGGTCAGTAAGATAAGTTTATACAATTTCTTCCTAACATAGATGAATATTGGCGGCCTGAGGAAGAAATAATGAAAAGTGCTTCTTTAGTCTATATGTATTACAAAAAATGAGAAGGAAAAACTTTTTTTTGTGGAGACAGTGGAGTTACTGTCCAGTTACCTAAACGTGAGTGCAGGCCTGTGGCAAAGAGTAAGACTAAATATTCCTTTCAGGTCTTAACAACCTATGAGTTTTGGAGGACAATGTTTCCTCATGCCCTTTGATCATCCAACTAGAGAATGGAAGTGTCTGCCTCCTGCTGACATCTCCCTGTGACAGGTCTCCTGGGATTTCACTCGTGAAGGCAGGGAGTTTGCTGGCGATCCTTAACTCAACAGTATCATGCAGGTGAGAAAACAGAAGAAAAAAGTCTAAGTTTTCAGAGCAGAAGCACTTTGAACAGGAGGGTCTACATCTGAGGACCTGCCATTCTTATAGAGGTAGGTTTTGCAGATAATAACAGATGACTAATAGAAACTGGCAGTTTCTTTAATGTTATATTTACATGCACCATTATGAAGGACTATAACTCACACATGGAGAAAGATTTCTTCACAGTCGTATTTCCTTATGGGAGAAAAAACATCATAATGACAATGCCTTACCAATCTGGGGGTCTTGCTAATACAGAAGAGCTGTTTTAAAAGAAAGCATGTGTAGGGGGGAAGGGCGGTGTTCTGTATGCACATGCATATATTCGTATCTATGGTAGAACCAATATTAGGTGTTACAGTCAGTGGCTAGGACCTTCAGCTTAGAAAGCACTGTACTGAAACTGAGCAAAACAGAGTTTGTTTGTTTTCTTGCTTTGTATGGAAACCCTGAATGGCTCAGTTGTGAAGTAGAATACAGCAGCTGTTTTCAAACAAAAAAAATCTTTCTAAAATAATCCAGGCTAGGAAGGTAGACAAATTTTGAAACTCCACAGAAAAAGAATGTGATTCTAGAAGTTATAATAGATTTCTAGTGACAAACAGTGAGATTTTGAATAATTGAAAGGGATGAAGCCAACCCTTCTTTCTTCTTCCCTAGAATTCCAGCCTTAAGATAACTTGGATCTGTGGGAAAAAGTCTGTCTTCAATCCCAGAAACTACCTTTGTTCTTTGAAGATTTCAAGCTAGGCTGGCTTCTGGGATATTTGACACCTGTAGGTAACAACTGCCCCAAAACCCCACTGCTTTTTATTTCAAAGCTGTCTTCCCCAGCTGAGACATGGAGGCTATATCTAAGACTAGTAAATACCTTTGGGAACTTTTCCAGGCACTGAGAGCAACTGGCATGGAAAAGCCCACATCTGTGCTGTTGGACTCTCACAGCTTCCAAAACCAAGTCACCACTCTCAAACTGTTTATTGGGAATGGTTCCTGACCTGGCTAACATCAGAGCTGTGACCAGGACATGTGTGGGAGAATTCTGCTTTTCCAAGCAAGAGATCATTCAAACTGCTTAGCAGTACATTAAAAAAAATATATTTAACCATCGTATTATGGTGTCAGGGCGCAATCTCAGCTGCTGTTTATTAGTATAGCCGTAATCAGAGAAGATACAGAGAGTTCCTAATCCACATATGGTGTAACACGTAGATATTGGCAGAGAAAGCCAGTTTCAGATACCTGAAAATAACATTAATATTCTCTGTCTATCCTCACACATATTCTCTGGAGGAGCCATACATGACAGCAGCTTATCAGGTTTGTGAGAAACTATCTTCATAACTGTAGAGCCATAAGTATCATCTCTACAGAGAATTTCCTGACCAGAAGAGAGAGCAGGTGTAGTCATCTTCTAATTTATATTCTTTATCCGTGCATTTATTTTTATTTGGCTAACAATGAATACATAATATATACACTTTATTGTATCAAATATCAGGGTTCTCTGGTGAGTAAGATAATATCTCTAATTTCCCATGGTTACCTGTGCTACTGAGCCAATAAAGTACTGTGCATTGCTATTATTGGATTTCAAACCTGACCTGAGTTCTACTTTTATTAACATTTTTATTAATTTGACTGCACTGACAAAATGACAGATGAATATGTTGTCTCCAAAATGGAAAAAGGTATGTGCTGGTCAAAAGGAGTTAAATATGAAATTCCCAATAATTTGATATTTCCAAATAGGAAATAATACCAAAAGGAAGAACCATTTCTAAAGAACAGAAACAAAAAAACACAAGAGCTGCTGAGAAGGATGTCCATTAGAAAATTATGAAAGTCCAAATGTCCTAAGCAGGTACACAGAGAAGGCTTGAGCATTCATGGTGTATACGATTGCTCCAATAAGCCTGGACATTACATGTACCCCACTGAATCATGGAGGGCATTACAAACAAAACCAAACAAAACAACACCGCAAAAAAAAAAAGCAGCTGAACACTTCATTTGCTTATTAACAGCTCTGCATAACCATGTCTCCTCGAGCATGGTCAACATGGTCTTCTCTCTGGAGCAATGAGAAGGTAAAGGCTGCCATCTGCTTCTGCTCAAGGCAGGAGGTTTGATATAAGACCAAACCCTGACTGTCGCTGAGGTCTGTAGGAGCTTTTCCTTTTCTTTCAGTAGAGGATATTCCTCCCATCCTTCTCATTGGACTTTGAGCGCCTGACTGAAATGTATAAGATAGGAATATGGTCAGCTTAGGTTTCCTCTATACTCTATAGAAAAAGAGATTGATGCTACCCACCTGAAATCTAAATGACCTCTGGAATGTCCTGTATTTCTCCATTGATTTCCTATCTCTTTCCATTCATTTTAATGAGTGTAGGGCAGCTATATCCCTAAATTAGCTAGTTCAGTTATGTGCCAAAAGTTATACGGCCCTTGTGCTTAACCTTGCTTGAATCAACATGCTTTATCTGAACACTTTTTTTTTCCCCTGAGAAACCGGATCTTGTCCCTTTTTGAGGAAACATCTGTAGTTTCAAACCACTGTTTTTATAGAGACAAAATTTAACAATCCCAAATCATTTTGGTAAGAAAACATTTCACATTTGCACCTAAAAATACCCTGAATATTGTAGAGAGATTTCAAGAACGGTGCTGGTTAAATAAATATGCTTTCAACAGTTCTCAAGAAACACTACAATCTGAAGCAGTCTATCCTATGCTGGTTTTGTTTCCCTAATGACAGCATTAAAATGGTAAAAACAAAGACAGCTCTTACTCTAACACAGAAAGTGTACCTAAAATTCATTGGAAAAAAACCCCTACTCTGTACGTGGAATAATCTGGCAAATTGTTATGCTGAGACAATTAATGAAATTAAGAAATGCTGACCAGTTTATGGTAAAACTGTTTTTCCTTCTATTTCTCAATTACTGCATGTTCTCACACTGCCTGCTCCAGCCAGATTAAAATTACTTTAATGGCTTGGATGAATGGCATCAGGAGTTAGCATAGCTCACAAAGTCTCCAGTGAGATTGTTGCTCTGCATTTTACCTCTGTTAACAAAATTAAATATGAGTTGCCTGGGTGTCCTCAAAAGGGTTGTTTCTTGTATACAGGGCTTCCCAAAGAATATAAAAGCAAGACAATGCTTTTCAAGAATTGTTTCACAAGTGATAAATTACACAAATTTCTTTAGCCTGTGAATCACTGAATAATTTACCCAGACGATAATGATGTATGCCTCAATAAAAAATGTTTGGTATAATTACAATTTTATTCGCAAGCCACTTAGCTCATGCTCACTGAAGGTATTTTGGTGGGTTTTTTTCCCAGTAACTTTGATTTTCCCTACTATATCAATTCTGAACTTTGCTGCCTACCATTATAACTGCAAAGTTCATGTGAAAGCTCTGGTTCTGGTTTGCTGGAGTCCTCTGTAGCATAATAATGATTAAGGATCAAATGCTTTTCTCAGATCTTGATTTTGTTCTTATTCTTTTCTTAGACAAGCAGAGCTCTTAACGTCCTCACTGAGCAAAGTTTATAGTTGCCAGCTTGGATACCATTTTCAGTGAAGCTGTAACAAAAGTGCAGCTAAATATTTACTTTTGGGGTAGGAACCATGCTTCTGCGATGGTGTTGAAATTCATGTTGGAGCTAGATGCAATTGGACAAGAATGTTGTTCTGTGTAGTTCTTAGTCAAGAGAGTGCATCCTACTACCTACAATGCAGTTGGTTACTAAGTAAGAGCATTAGCGTGGCACCTGGAAATCCCACACATGGACTCTCTGTGCTAGGCCCTCAAAAAGCTGGGAATATAAAGATGGTCCCTGCTCTGAGCCTCTCATAAGTCAAAATCCGAAGCAAGAGGTTGTTCACAGAACACCAGTAAATAACAAGACTGCACCACTGGCAGCTAAGTACAGCAGGGGCCTGTTTGATGCAATTGCCTGCAAGAAAATAAGGCAGCTTTGGAAAATAGTAGTAGCGCTAATGTGAAGTACCTGAGTTGCCATGGCTAGGGCTAACAGCTTGAAATTGCAGGGTAGTTTTAGTGACTGCTTTGTGCTGTGTTTTCCACAAATAATGCCTGTGAGAAATATCGATGGTGCCTTTCTTCTGCTCAGACTGTGGGTACGGTGGAGCGTAAGCAGAAGGTCCCACAGGCTGATCCAGGCTTCCTCGTCCTCAGCACAGAGCAGATGTCTAAAACTCAATGGCTATGTTTGTATTAATAAAACGTATGGTGCCAGAGGACAGACTTGGCATGACTGCCGACACTATTAAATTGCTAGGCTGGTTTCTGGCATGGTATTAGTGTGGTCCTATTAGACTTATCCAGAAGTTAGCACAGATGAGAGGTCGTTTTCAAAAGGCTGGTCAGATGCTACCTCCCTCTTCTGTAGCCTAAGAGATTTTAGCTGGACTGACCCAAGCCATACCATACTGCTTGGCCTCAGGATTAGAAAACAAACTATTATCTCATCTTACTGCTATAGCTACGGCTGTTACATCCCTGCCTGCTCCACCTGAAGGTTCGTCCACAACTAAGGAAATCCTAGCTCTTCAGAAGAGACCTAGTTTGAGAAAAAAGTTGTCATTACCAGGTTAAATGTAGTCTTGCATCTCCAGAGACATGTAATCTGTATTCTAAGTGTATTAACAAATGTAAGACCTCTCAAAAGAGATTTTACGGAAGCTGAGCATGTTGAGCTGAAGGATTTGTGAAGAAATGTCTTCACAATAGCCTAATGGCTAGGGCACAGGTCCCCAGAAAGGAAAGCTTTGGTTTTCACCCATTTTGAATATGGGGGAGTTTGAACTTAAGGTGTTTATGCTGTTTATGCATTTTCTATTGGAAACAAAATTAAAACAACTCCCCCCTACACCATTATTAGGTTAGTGTGCAAGTATCAGCGAGCTGTAGGCTCCTGAACTAAGCTTACTTTTGCTTGGAAACTTTGTTCAGATTATTCCACATTCTTGACTGAATGGGGAATCCATGTGTCAAAATAAATTAAATCTCGTATCTCTTACTTTCCCTTGTTCCACTATATGACCTTCACCTTTATGATCAGAGCGCTTTCTGGAGATGTGGGTTGAAGTCCCTAAGCAGACCAAGGTCATAGAAGACTATTCCGCGAAGTATAAGTACTGCCACGTCCTCCGCCCATTTTTTTAGTTAGCTCATTTCTATCAATATCTAATCAGAGCTGATGTCCTGCTGTGGGTTCCTCTGCTTGAGTCTGAAATGCAAGAGTATTAGTGCTGAAGTTGAGTGTTTCTGAATGTATGCACATGTGAGTGAAGACATACAAGGAATATTCAGACCCAGCAGAGAGGTACCAGGGAGTTTTGTGTGCACCAAGGATGAGAATACATTGGGGATTTGGCCATCTGGAAGACAAGCATGTGCATCAGTTCTTAAATCTCAAATTAAACATCTGGATTTCTCAGACCTCAGCCACAGGCCATGTCTAAAGCTGGCTTCTGTCAATGGAGACACTGATGTTGAGTGGCACTAAGCTTTATATCAGTTATAGGCAGGCATCTTTTGAAAACCTGTATCTGAATAAATTCAATACATTGAACATCTATTCAATGAATAGCGTTCTGCTGTGTGTGAATGATTTTAATTTCCTGTTTGAAGGCAGCTATTTAGTTTAGTAAGCAGGCTGCAAAATTATTTCCTTTGGCTGGTTTCTAAGTCCAGAACTGACACTGGACTTGAATGTAACTCTGAACCAGTGATGAGACTTTTTTGTCACTGAGGTTGCTGGTTTGCTTTTTGTATCCATTTATACTTTTAAGCTTTTGAGATGCTCACAGACAGACCTACATTAGAACAAATAAATGCTGGTATAATACAGAAAAAAGCTAGTAATAAAACATATTTGCATTCCAAGTTGCTTATTTTTTGAGAGATCAGTGCAGTGACTGCAACACAGGTAGTCACTGCAACATATGCATAGTTAGCCTATGTCTTTTATGGTTTCAGATATCTGTGCAGTGTCCCAGGACATGACTAGTATGTTTGTGTTGACCCCACCTGAAAGCAACTTGTACCTTTGTCGTTTATTTCAGTTATTCTCAATGATGTTTTGCAAAAAATCCTCTTGTGAATAAAAGATGGAGGGCAATAAATATTTCAAAAAATGATCAACACTTGGAGAGAGAGAGAGAGAGAGTACTATAGGGAGAAATAAAGAGGGATTGAGAGACAGAAAAGGAGAAAGAAATCTGATCTGTTTTCAACAGACAAACACAACTTGCGTAAGGCCCTCACGTACAATATTTAACACACTGTAAAATAACATTATTTATATAAACTTTATCAGACATTTCATCTTTCAAATTTTATTTCAGGATTAGTCTTGAAATACCCCTAAGGTATTGTCTTACTTGCAAAATGTTATTTCAATTAGTTGAATATCATTCTTTACAGGATTCAGGTCAAACGAGGGGCAAAACTAAATCCAAACCAAACAATATGTGTCTGCAATAAATTTCTGTTCCTGAATTATTCATACATAATGGCATAGGTGACTCTTCAAGCATTTTGAATTAACTGGAATTGATTTCTCACTTTTTTATGCCTAGTTGTACAAGCTTTTTTGTACTTTTACTTCTCCTTAACAAATAAAGTATTGATTCAACTCCACTGAACATGTTTTATTTAAACTTTGCCCTTTGTCAGCAACTTAGTCCTCTACCCAGAATTCTCTTCTTTGACTTTCCATTGTCTCTTGATCTGGAAGGTGAAATATACTGGATAGGCTCCTTGGTGTGACATAATGTATAAAATGCATTCCAAATTTGCTGGGAACAGTTACAATACAAAGCACACACCACGCAACTTAAAGCACTTAGTGCTCTTCTTCTTGACTAGACTCTCAGATTGCTCCCTGGGAAATTCAACACTTTCAAAGTCAAATAAACAGACATACAAATTACAGCCTTTTTTTTTTTTTTAATATTTTTTTTCCTTTCACTAGTTTATTCTTACTTTGATCTAAAACTAACATTATATGCTGAACTCAGATGGTCTCTCACTCTCCCTCCTCTACAGGACAGGGAGAGAAAATAAGATGGGAAAGGTCGTGGGTGGAGAAACAGGCAGGGACATCACTTAGGAGTAACTATCATGGGCAAAATAGACCCTAGTTGGGGAAAATTAATGTAATCTTCTGCCAATTAAGACAGAGTTGGCTAGTGAGAAACAAAGACAAAATTAAAATACTTCCCCTCCCTCTTCTTTCCCATTCCCAGCTTCACCCCTTTCCTCCTGACTCGTGTCCCCCCAAGGGGCGGCGCAGGGGCTGGGGCCGGGGGTTGCGGTGGGTCCCCCCCAGCCCCTCTGGGCCGCTCCTCCCTCCTCCCACGTCTCCCTGCTCCAGCGCGGGCCCTTCCCCGGGCTGCAGTCCTTCAGGGACAACCTGCTCCCGCCCGGGCTCTCCACGGCCGCAGCTCCTGCAGGAAATATCCCCCTGCTGCGGCCCCTGTGGGGCCCTCCCCGGGCTGCAGGGGGGGTCTCTGCTCCAGCGGGGTCTCTCCAGGGCTGCAGGGGATCCCTGCTGCGGGCCTGCACCGCCTCCCGCCCTCCTCCTCCTCCTCCTCTTCCTCCTCCTCCTCCTCCTCCTCCTCCTCCTCCTGCTGCTCCCTCCTCAGCTCCCTCCTCCTCCTCCTCTGCCTGTGCCGCCTTTGGCCCTTTCTGGAACCTGTTTTCCCCCATCTTGGCTGAGGGGCTCAGCTGTGTCCTGCGGTGGGGCCGTTGGAGCCATCTGGGACCGGCTGGAACCGGCTGTGTCCGGCACGGGGCAGCCCCGGCCTCTCCTCACACAGGCTGCCCTGCAGCTCCTGCCTCTGGCACCTGGGCATGGGCATCCCAATAAAGTGATGGGTATGGAGAAAGTTAGTTATAAAATCTACTTTAACTCCACTGCAAGGCTTTCCTTACAAATACTGTCTGATCTCATGCTTCAATGTGTATGTTTTGTGTTTATCAGCGTAGTGCAATGCTCTGTACCATGTCTGGGGCACCACATTCTCCCGTCTCTCTTTTCCAGAGGCGGGGGGGGAAGAAAAAGACTTCTCTTTCTGTAATACTGCAGAAAATGAGGCTTTTTAAAAGTAGTTTACTTTATTGCAGTAATGGCTTTACGGAGTTACAGTTTATAGGGAGAGCACTGGCCATGATGTCCATGGTTTAGTAGTATGTAGGATCCCAGTTTAACTTCTATCAAAGTTAATAGAAAGTCAAGGTAATCTGGCTTTTGATCCAAAATTTCTTGGTTCATTTTCCATATGAGTTTTCATGCTACATGTACCATGCTATGATCTTATTTATTTTCCTTAGCTCAAGCTTATGTCTATGCACCAGCAAGAAATTCCAGTGAATAAATTCTGATTACTCTGTCAGATATCAGAAATGTAGATGACTGATTAAAAAACCCAAACTGGTATTTTGGTAAAATTAAAAATTACTATCTTCCAAGTAGCAAAACTTAATCACACTGGTTACTATTTCACTATGATGCTAAAATGCATTAGGACAGTCTAATTTACACTGCAGTGTAATTCTTTCAATTTATTAAGGTTGTTCTTAAATTTATGATAGAAGTCAAATCAGCTTCTTTCCCAATTGTATTCTTTGCTAAATGGTACAGCAGTTCATAAACTCTAGGTGCAGATTACAATACCAGTTTTAAACACGGCTGACAAAATTACTATGATGGTAGATACAAGTGCAGCATCATATAAAATAAAGATTATTATCATCATTACCAATCCATAGGAAAAAATTGTGGATTCAATTTGCTCAGACAATGATATTTTTTATATAATGTATCCAATATATCAGCTTTATTCCATACATAATCTTTCAAATCTTCATCTCATTAGACTTGGACATAAATATATTTCATCTGCAAAAATTATCTGATTGTAGACCTAAAGACAAGTGAGGAAACAACAAAATACCATATTGGTAGTAACACAAAGTACCTGTTCTTCACGTGCAAGCTCTTTTTGCTTATAGCAAACATAGTTGTAGAGCATTACCTCTAAACAGCCCTGAGTAATAATTGACATCATACTATATTTGTACATCCCTTAGTGACAGTCAAAGAAAAGTCAGTCTTTACTGAGTGATGATCGATACTTATTTCATGGTTATCTGCAACAGAATCAATTTGAAAGAGCTAGTCATGTCTGATTTGCACGATTATTATCATAGCCAATAAAGTCATATAAAAAGATGATAAGTATGAAAAGAAAGTTTATTTTAATTAGTAGAATACAGTATAGATGTATATATATATAACTTCAATGTATATACATAGAAATATAATAAAATCATAAAGGTAGCCATTATTCAGTATGAAGAAAAAATGGGACCTTTATTTTATCATTTCTCTTGAAAAGGCAGAGAAGACCTGATAGTAGAATTCATTAAATCTCATGTTGGCCTCAGTGGGTTATGAGTCAGGCTCCAAATTGTGATTCAAGGTGTTTGGTTTTTATGCTCTCATTCCAGACTTGTGAATTGTCTGAAAATGTAAATAAAGCAAGCAAGGAATTGAGCAATTCTTTCTCAGTCTTCCTAAATAAATGTATAGCATATATAACCTTTCACTAGTTTAACCATAGTGAATGCCACAAATCTGTACGAGTATTTCCACTTAGCTGTTTTAATGAAGCTCTAAGAACTCTCAGAAATCTTCAGACTGGCCTCTTTACCCAAGCCTCTCTTCAGTAAAGGTCGTTGTAGTCTTACTAAAATTCTGCTGGAATACAGCACTTTCTGAATTTTCAGTACAGAGGATCTTTGTTCAAAAGTTTAAAAGTGAAATGGAAATCATGAGAGATATGGTTTTAGTACCTGACACAGTAATTGGAAGAAAATTTGTTAGATACTCTAAAAAAATGAAAGAGCTACTTTGATGGAGCAGCTAATCCTGGAAACCATTTCCAGGCACATTAAGGACAAGAAAATCATGAGGGGTCATCAGCATGGCTTCATCAAGGGGAAGTCATGCATGACCAACTGAAAAACTTCTACAATGAAGTGGCTGGCCTGGTAGATGAGGGGAGAGCAGTGGATATTGTCTACCTGGACTTCAGGAAGGCATTTCACACTGTCTCCTGTAAGATCCCTGTAGAGAAGCTGTTGATGTATTAGCTGGATTAGCAGACAGTGAGGTGTATTTAAAACTGGTTGAATGGCTGGGCTCAGAGCGTGTTGATCAGTGGTGCAAAGTCTAGTAAGAGGCCTGTGACTAGCGGTGTCTCCCAAGGATCAATACTGGGTCCAGTCCTGCTCAACATCTTCATTACCGGTCTGGATGATGGGGCCGAGAGTACCCTCAGCAAGTTTTCTTTCCTGCCCTGTGACAGGACCAGAGGCAAATGGCACAAACTGAAACACAGAAGATTCTCTTGAACCTCAAGAAATGCTTTTTCACTCTGAGAGTAACCAAACACTGGCACAGGTTGCTCAGAGAGGTTGTAGAGTTTTCCTTGTCAGAGACATTCAAAAGCCATCCAGACACAGCCCTGGATGACCAGCTGTAGGTGGCCCTGCTTGAGCAGGGGGATCAGACGAGATGACCTCCAGGGTCCCTGCAAACCTCAACTGTTTTTGATTCTGTGACTGTGATAAATATTTTCTCTAGAATTTTAGTCCATCAAGTCCATTAGACTGTAGAATTCAGACATACATTATCATAATGTACATATGTTAAGATTTGCTTGAGACATTAACACCAGCTTTATTGTTTCCTGTGAAAAAAACAATATATTTACATTTGTGCTATCAGCTGTAGGACAAAAATTCAGCGTGTACCACCACAACTACTACAGAAATCCTGGGAATTCATGAAGTTTGTGAGGGAAAGCATAGTCATTCTCTTTTCACTCGGTAAGTAGAAATATATGTGACTTTTGAAGCTGTCATATTTTGTGGCTTCCTAAAGTAAGTAACCTTAAAGTAAGTAACTACCTCACGAAGTTTTTTTTTCATAATCTCACAAATGCCATTTTAAAACTAGATTGGCTTGCGGTCCCTATACACCTTTTGGACACCTACTTAAATTATCACTTAGATTACTAGAATCCTTCTTCTACTTTCTAGCTAAAATGCTCATCATTTCGTCTCATGTCAACATTGACAGTTAACTTAAGTAGTTCTTTTCCCTCCTTAATGCTTAGCCCTCTTGTGTAAGATCCAATCCCCACCTAATCTTCATTTAGCTAAGCTAAAAGACACTTTTCTAAGGCTCCCTTTCTGTAACAGCTTTTTGTATTCGTTGGGTCTCCCAAGTAGTCTTTCTCTGAACTTGTTCCTGTAGGAATATATCACTCTGGAATGCAGCTGACCAGAACAGTAAAGACAATTCCTCTGGGTTCTTCCTGATGTTTTCTGCAATCTTCTTAATAATCTGAACTTGGAGTACCCAGCTTGACTCTTTTAAAGACTGCATTTACATTTTTCTTGGCAAGTAACATCCATGTCCCAGGGCCATTTTGCAATTCACTGGTAAAGAAAGTAGTGAGAAGGCTGCTGGCTTTGTAGCAGCTTACATCTGTGCGTGTTGCCCTGGGGAGTGAGGATGCTCCTGAAAGCAGTCTGCCTTCTGCTTTTCCTCCAAGGTGGCCCACACCACATGTCCATTCTGGGTCACCTGAGTGAAAGCCCTAGATCTTCACTGCTAGACCACAGGGGAAGTATGGGACCTGAACTCATGTCACCATGAAGACAAAGCCACATGGTGCTATCACAGAGTTGGCCAGGGCAGCTCTCCTCTGAGAGAGTACAGGCTTGGCCTTCCTCTTGCAGACAGCTCCTGGCTGGGACTTGTGTGGACAGTGATCTCCCTATAATTCTTTCTCATAAAGACGAAAAAGGAATTTGTTTAATTTTAGTTTGCTTGTTTGTCAAATCACCTGGTGAGTTTCAAGAGGAAAATCATCCTGGAGCAGAAAATCTCGGGTGTCATATTAAATGATATGTTTGAAGTAGGCATTGCTCAGGCTGATCGAGCACAGAATGATTTGCTTTAGGATGACAGTACTGATATTCAAAATGTGTTTCTCAGCTGCTCAATACCCAATACCTTAACTAGGTATCCAGTACAGAGACTGATGAGGTTGGTAAGTAGCACAATGTAATACTGAGAGGTAGAGAGAGAAAGAGCAAATGTGGTACTTATCCCTTTCTCCTTCCCACTGTATTCTCTGATGTTTTAATATTACTGAAGTACAAAAGAAGTGTTGCTGAAAGCTATCAACAGTGTACTGAGAAAATACAATAGAAAACAGCAAGTAGTGGGCAATCACACAAAGTTGCTAATCATGTTGAACCAGCTTAAAATAAATTCTTTACAATGAAGTTGCACAGATTCCAGCAATGAAATCAGCCTCCTATTAATATTTCTTCCTTGCTGATGGTAGTAAGGTGAGAGGCTCTTCCCCACATACACCTGATGAAACTTGTCCTCTGTTGGAAGGTGCAAATGCCTTCCTCTCACAAGTCCTAACTAACAAATTTGAAGCCATGAGGTGTTGAATCAAAGGCTTGATTTCAGAGCCAGAAGAAAATAGCTGAATTTTTCCTGTTTCCTTCATTTGGGTTTGGATCAGCGTTTCAAAATAATAGCATCTCCTAGTAAAGATTTAATTCTGTTCATCAGCCTTTGCAATTATTTCTTCCTCTGTGATTCATTTCCCAGGATGTACAATGAAAAGCTTATATTTACCACAGTCCGTTGGCAATTCATTATTACCATAATTTTTTCTCCAGTAGAGAATACCAATTTATCAGAACCTACACTTCTGAAGGCAAAAACATTCTTTGACTGATATCTTCAGTCAAATTTTGAAAAATAAAGTCCTGGATACTACAGTATGTTTCTAGGGACTTTTTCTCCCTAATTTTTAAAAACCTTTAATTTTGAATTTCTGATTAATTTATATTGTCATGCATACCAGACTGATAGCAAATCCTTTCAAATTTTCAAAATGACATGTTTTGACTTACCCATCCATATTTCTTACTTCCCAAGGTTTCAATTTTTTTAACATTTTCTACATACTGAAAATTTTGACTTTTTTGTCAATTCATGATTAAAAGATTGTTGCACCTCTTCTTTCCAAAAGTTTTGGTGTTTTAAGAAAACTTGTTTTTAAAAATGCATCTCCAACAATTACCTTGTCTTTAAAGTTGCTGTGGTGGGTTGACCTTGGCTGGCACAAAGTGCCCACCAGTCTGCTCTATCACTCCTCCTCCATCAAAAGGACAGGAGGAGAAATACAATGGACAGGGAGATCACTCACCAATTACCATCACAGGGAAAAGAGATTTGGTTTGGGGAAATTCACTTAATTTATTGCCAATTAAATGGAGTAGGATAGAGAGAAATAAAAATAAACTAAAGACACCTGCCTCCACCCCTCCCTTCTTCCCAGGCTCAACTTCACTCCCAAATCTTCTAACTCTTCCCCCCAGGCAGTGCAGAGTGGATGGGGAATGGGGGTTGCAGTCGGTTCCTAATGCTTTGTCTCTGCTGCTCCTTCCTCCTCACAGTGTTCCTTTGCTTTAGTGTGGGATCCCTCCCACAGGACACAGTCCTTCACGAACTGCTCCTATGTGGGACCTTCCCACAAGCTGCAGTTCTTCAAGGACTGCTCCAGTACGGGTCATTTCCATGGGGTACAGTCCTTCAGGAATGGACTACTCGAGTGTGGGCTCCTCTCTAGAGGCCACAGCTCCTGCCAGGACCCTGCTCCTGCTTGAACTGTCCATAGGCTGCTCCTGTGTGGAGTCTCCACAGGCTTCAGCTTCCTTCAGGGCACATCCACCTGCTCTGGCATGTGGTCCTCTCTCCCCGGGCTGCAGGTAGAGATCTGCTCCCCCGTGGACCTCCCTGGGCTGCAGGGAGACAGCCTGCCTCACCATGGTCTTCCCCACGGGCTGCGGGGGAATCTCTGCTCTGGCGCCTGGAGCACCTCCTCCTCCTCCTTCTGCACTGACCTGGGGGTCTGCAGGGCTGGTTCTCTTACATGTTGTCACTCCTCTCTCCCGCTTGCTGTTTTGCAGCTTTTTTTCCCCTTTCTTAAATATGTTACCATAGAGATGCTACATCGTTGATGGGCTCAAATTTGGCCAGCAGTGGGTCCGTCTTGGAGCTGGCTGGAGCTGGATCTGTTGGACATGGGGGCAGCTTCTGGTGTCTTCTGACAGAAGCCACCCCCTGCTACCAAAATCTTGCCATGTAAACCCAATACAGTTGCTTTGAGATCCATATTGCACGCTCTGAAGAAAGTGTGTGTTACACCAGACACCTCTAATCACTTCTATTAAATACAGCTGGAGATCAATGGGATACTTGTCTTATACACTTGCACAGCATGTCTAAAACTGCAAAGCACTCCTTGCTATGATCCCTGACATGGAGCCTAGCAGCAGCGAAAGGGGCTGGCATCCATATTGGTCATCTAACTCTCTAGACAAGGTGGCCTTGCCCATGTTCTTTATTGGGAGTGCTAACATCTAAATTATGCCCAGGAATTTTCTGAGAGTGCTGCCAAAATCATGCAAGGGACTGTTCCATGAATTTAACAACACAGATGATTGAATTCCAGTGCTTGGAATTGCTCCTGGGCCCTGCTCAGTTCGCCAGCTAATGAGTTGCCTTGGAATGCTATCTGATCTTTCTCCATCTTTTACTGACATGCTCTTACTGCCTTGGTGCGTGGAAATGCTATTTTTCATGCTTTAGAGGCGAGAAACTAATAAATCACATATTAAAGTAATCTGACCTAACTTTAATGGGTAGAATTTCTTCCCATCAAAAGTCTGCAATATCTGAAATTATGGGACTTGATTGTCTTACAGAGGGGTTTGTCACCTGGCTGCAGAAGGAACTTGGATGACTGAATTAGTGAGGATGTCTACACTGGGCTGTACTAGACAATGCTGTGACGAGCAATGTGCTCCTGACAACATTCAGATGGCCTTTGGCATCTACATGTTATGTGGTGGCAGCATCCAAGACACCACACAGTGATTCAGTCAGATCTTGCACCTCAGTACTGTCACTGGAGAAACATAATTACAACATCTAATTTTAGCAGCCACGGAAGGGATCCTGGATATATTCTCTTCTTTGTACCAGTACTGCACAGAGACAGGCTCTGTTAGGTGAGCCTGTCTAATCATTCCCTGATGCAGAAAATGTGCAGTTCCCCCATGTCTCCTGCCCCTCAATCCCACTCCTGCTACTGCTGCTCCCAGGTGCACATTGAAATCTCCTTGTTAACACTAGCTGTTACTTGTTTGGCCCTTCTGTGATTTGTTTTAGATCATTAAACAGGCAGAAAAATAACCCACCAAAACTAGAAGAATGTTCTGTCTGCTTTTTTGTCAGAAGCTGAGAAACCAGATGGATGCTTGAGTCACCTCAAATTATAAGTGGAGTACACAGCAAGGAAAGAAAGAGGACAAAGTGGAATGGGACTTCTCCTTTGGGCATCAGCAACCACTTGTATCATCTCTTGTCTCTCCTAACCACATGGCCTAGCCTTGACTGTCAGATAATCAAAGCTGTTAGCACAATCACTTTAACTGGTTACTGCAGACATTCAAGAATTCTCTTTGCCTCTTTTTGTAGTTATAAGCCTTTATCAAACAAACAATAATCACTTCAAGCATCTTATGATTGCTCTTCTAGAAAAGTCATTTTTCTAGACACTTAATTCTCCCTTTTTAGGGCTCTGTACATGGTTAGATGGGAGCTGTTCAGAGAAGAGCTTCATCTGGCTTCCCTATTATGCATGTTCAGCTGCTATCTTGACATTACCTTCCTGCCAGCATTTCTCACCTGCCTCACAGAGGTGTTATGTGATGTAATTAGTTTTATTATTACTGTAATTACCATGAAACCAAGCTGACAAAATGAGACTGCTTCCCCAGGCTTTTCCCATCATTTTTTGCTGAGCTTTAAGATTATTTTAGCAGTTAGAACTTTCTCCTGTGCTAGTTTCCCATTATCACTACTTCTTTCTTTCTCCTTTTGTGTCATTTGGTTATGGTGGTGATAAAGCGTGCTGACATATTCTACTGTATCATTTTCCACAATTGGCTTGACAATAAAAGTCTCTAACAAAGTGCTGTTACTAGTGGGACCCTTCTCCCATTTTAGGTAAAGAGGGAACAAATAAACATTTTCTATTTCTTTTTTTTTTTTTTCCCCCAAGGAAATTGAGCACAATGTACATACGCATTTTGCACTCTTTCAAAGCCTGGAGAATGCAAATGAATGATTCAGGTAATGCTTTGATTCAAGTTCCCTTGTTTTGTCCCAGATTCCCAGAGAATTTTGATGTTGCCACACTGAGCATTTCAATGCTTAAGAATGACATGTTTTCCTCCAGGAGACAAATTCACATTCCCCAGTTCCACAGGTTCACTGTGCTGGAAATGAAGACGAGTAGGAGTGTTTCACCCAGGAGTGGCAAAAGGCAGCGTGCTGACCCAGTCTGTGCCTGTCAGAAGGGGGGTGTTTGAATTGTGTCCCTCACAAAAACACTTAGGAAACAAACTGAAGTTCACAGTCACGTACTTTTGCAAAATTTCCCTTTGCACCTCTGAGTGTGCATGTGTAGTAGTGTAGAGATTAGTGTATCCACCGAGAAAAGAGGGTTGTCGGCTAAATCCCACCCTCAAGGATGGCAAAGGCTCAAACCCACCTTTCTCACATCCCAAAAGAGTGCTGCAGATTGCTATCCCTAATGCATGCTCCCTAAATCAATCTGTGTATTTATTGGGTATTGGGAGCTAGCCCTTCGTTTATTTAATTTATCAAAGGGAAAGAGGAGGAAGAAGGGGATTTTGGAGGAATACTGTTTAAAACTGCAGTCAGGTAGTTGCTAGCAATATTCTGGTAGAAAAAGTGAAGCAAAATCAAATGCTTCAAGGATGATGCTGGAAATAAACAGTTTGAAAATGCTGATTCTTTAAAATTTTACATATCTGTAGAAAAATGTCACTTGAGGCTAGAATACATTTTCTATTAGCTCAAATCTTTCAAGTAATTTTGTATGCATTCCTAATAAATAAGCCTTCATTTAACTGTTTATCTATTTATTTATTGAAAATATTGTTTGAAATATTATTAAATATTATTTAAACATGATTCATTAGTTATTTTTAATTTTAAAAGATATTTTGAATACATTATTTCTATTAATCATACATTGAAGTGTATTATAAAATAGACCTTTATTTACCATTAAAGATGATCTCAAAAGTTTTGTGTACAGCAAATTATTGATCTATGACATAAATGGTTCTTTCTTTCTAATAATGTGCAGTTTGTTCTGATACATTAGTTTTGAGGCCAGAATTTAATGATCTTGCCTTTTTGGTTTGAGTTCGGTTTTTTTGTTTTGTTTTCTTGAGGTTTTTTTAGTTATTCCAAAATCCAGCTTTCTTTAATATATATTTTATTTCTTTCTATCCATGCTAGTGCCTTCAGGGTACCTAGGTGATAAATGCATAACTCTGTTTTCTTGTTTGGAACAAGAGCAACCTTACCCTAATTTGCTTTGAAGCAGCCAAATAGTTTTTTGATTTCCCTAATACAATATTTCATATTCCATGTAATACAATATTTTATTTTCCAGTTAATTTATTCATAGTTAATTGCATAATAATCTGTCTGAATATGTGACACGGTGAAGCAATTCCAGAAAATTCTGGTCTGATTCTTCAAGATCTGAAACCCAAACCAAAAGGAGAAAACCCCACATAGATAGCAGAAAATGTAACTTAGTGTTCAAGCTTGAGCTGGAATTATCAGGAGACCCTGACTCTGAAACAACTCCTCTAAAAAGGAGGACCTGCAATCCTTGGAAAGCTGCTATTATCATTACAACTGAAAGCCTGTCTTATCAGAAAGTTGAGTGTGGTGGTTTTTTTCTTTCTTCTTTTTTTTTTTTTTTTTTTTTTTAACCAGATCTCAAGGAATGTGTGTGTAAGGGAGCCTCTTTCAGGAGTTTTTTTATTTCCTCTTTTATATGGAAGCCTTGATTAATGTCTACATTACTTTTCCTATCTCTTATCCTGCTGGAAAATGAAAGGTTAAAACCTTGGTGTCTTTATTCCAGGTTTTGGAAGATACAATTCAAATGGAGAAATGGGAGTCTGGGGTAATACCATATGCAGGTGGCATGTTGTCCTGTGCTGGAATGGAATATGGATAGAACAGATCGTGTGAAGGATTTGAAAAGCAAGCCAATGTTCTTCTCTTGCTCCCATTCTCTTTTATCTTTTTTTTGCCTCTCTTGCTGATAATTATGTTTACAAAAATGTACATACATTAATTCTATATATGCTATTGTGTAATCTGCAGGATGTAAACTTAAGAACTATTGCATTTGGAAGTATAGATGTTGTCACACATGAATAATAATTTGAATGAAAAATGAAATTTTATGCCATATACCTAAAGATTTATTGTTCTTCACAGCCTCCATCAGACCTGCACAGGTCTGGTTCTGGAGAAGTTCCATGTAGGTAGCCGAAGTAATGTGAATGTGGCCTGGATTAAAATCTGAGGAAGTCAGTACAGAATCACTTCCCATGTTTCAGGATATATTTCTAAATGGTCTGTCCTTAGTAGCCATGTTAATGATGTTTTCACCTTCTTTGCAATAAGATGGTAGCGTAATGCTATTATGAACCAAAAAAGAAACTAGGGATCAAATTGTCTGTGTTTATCATGTCTCCTAAGGACTGCATATATGCTACAAAATTAAGCAAGGCCAGGGAATTGACTCAAGCACCGACACATGATCATCCACATCCTTTAATACTCAAAACTTTTTTTGGCATGGTTTCGGCCCATGTCACCAGGCACTCTCCCAGACAATGCCCATCCATAATTTGGAGGACACCATGGGCCAGGGAAAGTTCCCAACAGGCAGCGTGGATGGTGTCACTTTGTTTTGGTGAGGCAGTTAGGCAGTTAGCTGTATGGTCATAATCCATATTTTCCCAATTTTCATAACAATTTGAGATACAAAGTCCTTTTTTGTTTACTAATATGGACATAAATGGTGAAAATTTCAGCCTGTTTCAGTCCCTCTTGATATGTATTGTAATAGTGCAAAATAGATGCAATGAAAAACATTGCTGTAATCCAGAGAGGGTATAGTACAGGTGAAATTCCAGGCATCAAAACCACAGACAACACTAGATTTGTCAGTGTTAACTGGGAGAAAGGAACAGAGAGTAGCAAAGGGCTCTTGCACATCCAGGTGGCCCACCATGACTTGTGGCATGTGTAACAAGACAACCACATTAGGGATTGAAGGTTTTCACAAATAACAAAACCAGTAATGATTATGCAGTTGTTCCACCTTGATCCCCAGTGTTACTAGACAGCAAGACAAGAATCTGCAGGACACTGTAGTTTAAAAAATAGAGGTACTAGCTTTATCATATTGATAAACTAGGAGAACAAAGCTGAGGTCAATTGAGAAATGTGGGTGGGCTGCTTATTTTGGAGGGGATGGAGATGATAAGGGAGAAGAGCTCTGGAGGGGAAAAAAAAGAGGGAAAAGAAATCCAAAAACCAAAGTGGGGCAAGTCATGTGAACAGGGCTGTTTGGGGGTATCTGTCAAGCAGGTGATCAAAACAGGTAGGAGCAAGGCAATAACCCTGTCACTGCTCCAACCATGCCTGTGTCTGCCTTACTCCTGATGTCAGGGGAAGCTCGCACTTTCCCTGTCGCTGAGAAGAGAAAGAACATTGCTTGTCGCACCTAGAGGGAAAGAACGTCTTCTTACCCACACAAAGTTCCTTTATTTCACTGCTGTATATTCTTTGTGTGACTTGTGTTAGCCACTCCAGTCTGTCTTCCGCTCAGATAAATGAATAGCATAGCATAGCATAGTATAGCATAGCATAGCATAGAATAGAATAGAATAGAATAGAATAGAATAGAATGGAATAGAATAGAATAGAATATTTCAGTTGGAAGGGACCTACAACAATCATCTAGTCCAACTGCCTGACCAATTCAGGGCTGACCGAAAGTTAGAGCATTGTTAAGGGCATTGTCCAAATGCCTCTTAAGCACTGACAGGCTTGGGGCATCAACCACCTCTCTAGGAAGCCTGTTTCAGTGTTTGACCACCCTCTCAGTAGAGAAATGCTTCTGAGCACTTCTGAAGGTGAAGTGTAATTGCCCTAGGGTCCCTCAAAAACCATGGAAGAGACAAGCACCTTCCGAGGCAAGACATCGTTGGTGGCCTGAACTCACTGGTGCTACAGAGAGCCTAGGAAAACTTTCCTAGTGTTAGTGCTTCAGCTCGGTGCCCAAGGCTAGATATGATAAATTAAAGACTCTTGTCTCCAGGTCTGTAGTGTTTTCCCATGTGAAAGTAAAAAGAGCTTCATTAAAGATTGTGTGGAATGTGAACGCTACTTGGAGGAAAACCAAATAAATCTTATTATTCCCTCTCATTTCTTTATATTTTGCTAACAGAGGTGAGAACACTGTAGGTGTTAACTACTGAGCTACTATTCTAACTATTGAGAGACTTATTTTTGCAAGTGCAGCTGTGCCAGTGAAGAGCCTTTCACCACAGCCTACTATAGCTTCTTGTCACTGCCTCCCTGCCAATGTGTCCCTTTGATCTTTGTTTCATGTGCTTGAAATGTAGCTACCAAAATTACTTATCTCCATGAGTCCAGTTAACAAAGATATGCTATTTTTAAATGCACCTGTCCCATTTTTACTGAACTGGGTTAAATCGGGATCAAGGAACAGCTCAGCCAGCAGGTCAGAAGGGCTGGTAACCTTTCTGAGGGGAGCAGGGATGATATGAATGGCAATCTCTACAAATGACATGATATGGCCAGAACAGGACAGCAGAAAAGAGCCTGAAATATTCTGTCTGTGAATGTATCATGAACAAGATCTGTCCTGGCCTTTGCATAGATGCATATATGTGACATTTTTGTATGCAGGAATCTTTCTTTTCCTTTACACACCTTTCAACCAAGGTAGCAGGTATTGTGCTACAGGGATCACAAGGACTTCACTCTCTGAGAGTCTTTAGAAATGCAAATCATCACTGTCGGTGGAGAAAGAGATCCTGCAGCTTAATTGCTTCTGTGATCTTGGGAAGCCCAGTATATTACAGTATCAGAGAATCATAGAATGGTTGAAGTTGGAAGGAACCCTGGAGGTCATCTTGTCTGATCCCCCTGCTCAAGCAGGGCCACCTAAATCTGTATTTATATACATTAATATAATGTATTTATATACATTAATAAGGTCCCCCCTGAGCCTTCTCTTCTCCTGGCTGAACAGTCCCAGCCCTCTCAGCCTTTCCTCATACATCAGGTGCTCCAGACCTTTAATCAAACCTTTAATCTTTGTGGCCCTTTACTGGACTCCTTTCTGTACATCCATGTATCTCTTGTACTGGGGAGCTCAGCACTGGACACAGCGCTCCAGGTGTGGCCTCACCAGTGGTGAGTAGAGGGGAAGGATCGCCTCCCTCAACCTGCTGTGAAACATTCGCATGTAAGCCAAACTAGCTCCTAGACGAAGAAACTCTTTCTTATGTCTTGGCATGTAAATGTGTATTTTCAGGTCTTTGTTAGGCATGAAACAACACTGATCTGTAGTAGAAAAGAATCTTTACCAATGGACCAAATTTCTGCGCTGCTGCAAGAGTGTTAACTAAATGTTTTTATACCTTAGCAGCATAATTTAAGATAAACAAATATCTTACCATAATTTTTGGTATGAACTTGGTCAGTGAAGGAAATACTTTCCAGGCCCAGGCTTTCTGACACAATCATGCATGTCTATACATAGACTATCCAAACACAGATACTGTCTTTTCCACAAAGTAGGACTGAAAATAACTCCCCTGTTCTTGTCAGAAGACTCTAATTAATTGACTTTAGTCTAAACACTAGTTATCAACAACTGAAAACATCAGTGTTATCAACATTCTTCGCATAATGAACTCAAAACATAGCACTGTACCAGCTACTAGAAAGACAGTTAACTCTATCCCAGCTGAAACCAGGACATATGCTAATATGGAATGATCATTCAACTTTAAATGTATATCTTTTTATTCAGATTATGTGTCATGGATAAATAGATGCTGATGCAACAATTTTTCACAGTGAAAAGTGGAAACAAATTTGTCTTTATACCAGATGAAGAAATTCTGAGGAATATAATAGAACAAAAAACTCCTGAAAATCCAAAGCTATTGGATTGTTAGGTGAGAGCATTTGCTTAATCCAACTTCAAACCAAGCTATAGTAACAGAACTAACAATGGGGTAAGTTGTAAGAACACTGATTTTGTGTGAGGGAAGGGAAGGGAAGGGAAGGAAAAAATGTAACCCCTTTTAGCCACAAGACTAATAAGAAACTTTACTTCTTTAGGCACTGAAAAAAGAGTAGCACAGAGAGAATTAACCACATGCACAGCATCCTCCAGTGCTTATCCTTCAAGTCTGATCTCCCTGGGTACTGGCTTGACCCCATCTTCTGTGTTTTATGAGATCTGATAGGATCATAGACTTGGATGGCAACCAAACTATGCTGGCTGCTTTGCTACTTCTTGCTGATAATATGCAAACCTTTCCTCTAATTGAGTGTGTGCCACTTGCCCTTGGATTCAGTAATGGGTAAAAAGTTTATTTCAGAGTATAACACATGCTTGAGATCTCAATATTCAGCTTGTCATAGTGCAGCCCTCTCACAGTTCCACAGAGCCGCAGAGCATACTGCATGTATTCTCTAACACAGTGATTTATAAATGCATAGTTTCCACAGAGGTACCAATGCCTTTATATTGACAGAATTAGATCTTCTAAAGCAAGGGCCCCCCAAAGGGATGGGTTACAGGAGAGGGCAAATTATTTATGTAGAAGGTTTCTAAATAAAGACTCAGATTTCGGTAATGCAACTAGAATAATGAAGTTGCTTCTAATAAACATTCAAAGTCTGAGTGATTTGAGGATACTGTCATAGGTTTTTTTCCCCCAAGTCTCCTGAAGGAACTTCAGTCTGGATATTCTTCTTTATAGTAAACACAGATCTCTATGGATCAAAACAAAGAATAAATTATATTACCAGTGCTGTAAGGCAAAAAATAAGCAACCTTAAAATATATATATTATAATATTTTTTATTCCTTTACCCTGTCCAATGTGAGCAGGTTGCTATTAACAATAAAGGATATACTGCAATTATAAACTGATTAATTTTTAGCATTGTGATAGAGAAGTGGTTTGGAAAATTACCCCTAAAGGCATGGGTATTTTGCTGTGCCTCGAAAATGCTCTGTGTAAGCATTAGGTGTGAGAAATTTATTTCCAGCACTCCATGCTAACATGTTAACCTTCTGCTGAAGGTTAGTTTCCTTAAGAGCACCTCAGAAGAGAAATCTCATACAAGAGTATTTCCCTTACTGATCTGCAAAAACAGAGACACTGGAATTCTAGCATCTTCTCACAGTAAGGTGAAATGTGAGACTTTTACTCCATAACCTTGTGGGTCGGCAAGGGAACAGGTAAAGTCTCAAGGATGCAGTTCTGTCTCCTGGGTGAACTGCTCCAAGAATTTTCCTCTACCACTAGCTCCCTTGTGTTCTTAATTCACACACACAGTTCACACACACACACACAAAATGCAGTGCCAAAACTTTAGGCTTGAACACCAGGGTTTAGTTCCTTGCTGGTGCTGAAAACATAAATACACTGCTCTTAAGGCATTTACGGTGTGGCTATAGATCTCAGCTCTTTTTTTCTGAAATGAGTAGTAGTTTATTATAGCAGTTCTGAGCAAAGTACGTTAACCTACAGTGAGAACTAGTGGTATTTGAATGCTGTGTGTAGAAATATCCATAGAATACAAATGTTATTTTGGGAAGATTGTCTCTCTGTTAGGATAGGGTATATCACACCTTCACTTTGCAGACATCTGTGTCTGAGCTCTCTTTTATGGTCAATGGGAATAAATAAGCATTTCTAGTGTAGGAGTCCTTTCATCTTACAGGAGATACAGAATAGGGAAGATGAATTGTACCCATTTCTCTCCATTTGCTATATAGAGAGTTCTCTTGACCAACTCAGATGGAAAGAGCTTCATTACAGTGGCTTAAATTCGGTGAGATAAATCCCACAGTTAGTGAGGTTTTTTTCCTATCTGCAAAATAGGAATAACATTTTCCTGACAGATACTGACAATATAGATATATAATAAATCTTTTTTTAAACTCTTGAATATTACCAATATAGGTAAGTGCATCCTGTACTTGCAAGAGAGAAAAAGGTGGAATGAACCAGCTGCTGATAAGTTAATGCTGCAAAATCAAGGTAAGGCATGTAATAAAAGTGGACTTCTACTACAGTGTCTGAGGTCAGAGTCTAAACAGCTGCTTTCACATCAAGTCTGAGTTTTTTAAGCAATCAGATCTGCTTGGTGAGGATGGCAGCAGAGATTTGCTCTGCACACAGCACAGTGGCATTTCTATCCTGAGGGCCTTGTCATTCATCTTTGTAATTTTACACTGAGTCTTTTAGTTATAACATCTGATAATTTTTACTTTTATTTTAGATAAAGATATATCTGTAACCACCATCTTTCCCCTGTGAAAGAGAAATAGAAATAGAAATTTTGACTTAAACATAAGTTAAATGCTCAAAATTTGGAAAGTTGAATGCACACACAGACCCCCAAAGCCCTGAGACATAATACAAGAAAATAATGTTTGGGGGATTTTCTGTTTTCTTTGGATACATGGTTTTAGCGATACTAGACATGAAATCTCAGGATGCCACCAAAGTGTAAATAAGAACTGCTGTAAGCTCAGTGAGAGAGCTGTAAAATACCATAAACTACCAGTCTCTTATGTGATCACAAATTTTAAAACAAAATAAAACAAAGCAACAAAAAAACCCTACCTAGAGTTGTAGTCCTTACTCAGAACTAACCTTCACTTTCCTTTACTGTAGCTAAAAAGTCTTGCTCTTCCATCTAATCCATGGGAATTCACAGGAAACTATACTGGACTAGGTATCCATCTTTTTTAAATTAAGTGGATACTGAGTAGGAGGATGTAAAATTGGCACAAGAATAAAGCTGCTTGTCTAAGAGCAACATTTGAGAAGAGACTTTTTTTGGTACATCTTGGGCTCTGAACTCATTAGCATGATCCTCAGTAAACTTTTCTGACCTGTTTTTTACTTCGCACAGGACTGGCACAACTGCATCTCTCATTACATCACATCAAATGAGTCCCACTGACGTGAACTAGGTACCAGCTTGTTAAGGAAAAGACAATAAAGGCAAAAATCTCTCAGCAGATCTGCATGACAGGTCTTGACTACTGATACCCTGCTCTCTAAAAATGTGTAGTCTTGTCTTTGACATGCAGTCAGAGACACACAGTATCAGAGGCAAAAGATTTTCCAAGAAAAAGAGTTTGCCAAATTGGACAAACAAACCTATTTTTAAGAAAACTTTATTTTAAGATATTTTATTAATACTGTTCATAGAGAATATTTTAATAACAAAACTAATCACTGTTTAATTACAAGGAACAACAAATCACATATTCTTTCCCCTCCACACAGTGTACATGAGAGGTAGAAGATCAATATTTGGACAAATACGTGTAAACTCAGCTGGGTGCTTGGAGACCAAGGATCCTACAGATTGTGTGGGCTGTGGATTAACCCTGATCTCACCACGAGGCAGCACACAGAGAGAAAAAAATGTGATTTCACTGATGGCAATCAACATGGTGCCCTAAGAAACATGTCCATGCAAAGCATCAAAATCTTCAACTTACTTAAAAAACTTATTAATACAATAAAATAAAATCCTGGGTAGCTGTAATTCTCTGAAGGAGCAGTCCCAGAAGTGCTCTGAAATCAGGTGTTGCACCTTGTGTCCTTATAATCAATACACAAAGATTGCATTAAGTCACAGTACAAAATGATGGAAAAATCCCACCTGGTTTGGGGGTAAGGTTGTGTCAGAAGTTTTTCTGGGAGAACTGTGCTGCCTCTCAAGGAGGCAAATTTTTTGCTTGATTCCTTCTCTGTAAGGAGAGATAGGTCGGTGAATAAAGATGGCAGGCTGCTGCTGATGTTCACCCTTGGAAAAATTTCCTGGCTTATTCCTGTGCTAGACCCACAGCCATGAAGCAGGGCTCCCATAAAGTCAAGGGCTGTCAAGAGGGAGTGTCCAAAGAGCAGCATAAAATGCCATGAAAAAATATACATTTTTTCAGTTATTAATGGGATCAATCTACACTACCTTGATGCAGCTGAGAAAGCCTTCAGTCTAGAGAAAACACAATGAGTATAATAAGCTTCTTTCTCATTTTGCACATTTACTGTATGTGAGGGCAATTTCTTCTTATTATCACACCTCTGTCCTTATAGATACTACATGTATGACATCTCCTTACGAAGTTCAGGTTTCAGTCTAATAATCAGTTTCTGATCAATAATTCCTTACATTTATTTCGTGACTGGAAGTTTCCTAAACATGTCATCTTCTTATTCCATTTTCTGTCAAATTAAATGTTTAATATAGAAAAATATATAAAAAACTAAAAAAAAAAAAAAAAAAATTAAACCCTCCCAAGTATCAAAGGAAATCTATCATGTAAAACAGGAAAGCAGACTATTTTTTGAACAAACAATAGTTTTCTCAACAAATATATTAACTGAACAGACTATTCAGTTGTTGAATACTATGAATGTTATTTAGTGAAAAGTGAAGCTTTATTACGGGTTTGAAATTCAACATTTGTCTCTTTATTCAAGTTCTCTGTGGCATTGGAGAGTTTAAGTGAGAATTTTAATCATGCTATTATTTATTAATGTTTTGTGTGTTATTTATTTAACCACTTTGACTAACAATATACTCTAGGTGCATCTACAATTAATATTCTATATCAAGGGGCACTTTCAATTTCAGTTTGACCTGTCTTTTCAAAATAAATCAATGATCAGAAAAAATTTACAAGGTTCCCAAGATTTTATAAACTTCAGCCCAACAAGTTTTTTTCTTGAAATAAAAATATTTGAAAGCTATGGTATTCCTCACAATATTCATATATCTGTCCAAATCTTAACTGTGGGTTCTGTAAGCTAAAAATTGAACTTCTCTGAAAGAAATGCAGGCAGAAAACAATACTGAATGAAAAGTAAACAGACAGATTAAACATCTAATCTTCATAGATCTTCAAAACCAGAATTTAAGTATTTTTTCACATACACTCACTCCTAGAAACTACAATCCAGAAGAGACAGACCATCACACTCTCTTTCTTCCTTCTCCCAAACTTACTTCAATGCACCAAAACAAAGGTAAAACTTTCAGTGTATTTGCTGCACATGCAATTTATTTCCAGACAGTAATCTTGATGAGAACAAACTCACATCTTTCTCTTAGGGAAGACATAGCTTTAGCTGCTGAAATTTGATACGAGTAAATCACAATGATTTCCTAGACCCAAGCAGATGAGAGATATGTAGCTTAATCTAGATAGCAATTTCTTGTAATTCAAATCAATCCCTAGTGATAATAACTAAGTGATTGCTCCTGGCATGTTTCATCTCTCTACCACCTCCTATACCCAGTATCTCTGTTGCTTATGGGGACGGGGTGTTGGTGAGGTTATTAGGAAAACTATGCTTTTCTCCAAAACATCTGAATACAGAACTGGGAAACAAGTATGACTGATTAGAAGATAATTTAGTTCTCTCTTTGTAGAACTGGCCTCACTGAAGTAATTCAGAAGTGCTCTAAAATCAAGCATGTCCTTTAATCTTGCATTTGATGTCAATGCAATGGAAATAAAATTCCCATCTACTGCTGGAGCAGACTATATCGGAATCATCCTAAACTTCCTTTATGCAAGATGTTAAAATTTAATAGAAATAATTGTCATTAACAATATACATATTAAGAAGTCTTATTAAAAATATATTTCTTTGTAATCAGTTCCCTATAGAAACAATTGATAGGTGATCATGAAGAGTGTATAAATATTTGTGTGTTTTCACATCAATCAGTATTTCCATTTTCTCCTTCATTCCCCAAGTAACTCTTGAATCTGTTAACCAGCTTCAGTGAAAGTTTATGGACTCATGGCTCAAGCTGTACCACACTCCGACAATTTCCATGAAAGCAGGTGACTGAGGAGAGGAGAAAGTTTCCCACTGATGAAAAGGCTAAGAACACCATTACCAGACATCAGAGAATCCACACGGGGTGGGGAAGCATCAGTAATCAAGCTTCATTAATTCCACCCCTGACTGAAAGGTCAGTTTATTACCTCATTTTTTTCCTGCACAGTTCTTATGATCTCAGCATGACTCTTCTTCAGGAATCACAGTTTCCTAGGCTAAATAGGACTTGGATTTTTACTGTTGCAAAAAGATATATTTCTTTCTATTTATAGAAGGAGAAACCTTCTAAAGCACTTTCAAGTGCTCTGTATTCATCTGGAACAGGTGGGGATACTCACAGTAGCAGGCTTATTGTGACACACTGGTCATTTTTAAAAATCCTTTTGCATTAAACATTTTATTGAGTGATGTGAAAAAAAGAACACAAAACCAGCAACTTAATGTCAGTTAAAAAAATTTAATTCTTAAATTCAGAGACATGTGAAAAATCTTTTGCACAGACACATCTCTGATGCCAACAGAATGGGAACCTGCAGCTTGATGTGCCATTGCATCAAGGATAGCTAATGTCCCGCTGTTCCTTACACCACTCTGTGAGCTGAGGGACTGTCTCCCCCGTGCCACTGTTGTAAGACCTTTATTGGGTTTAAATATAGAGCTTCAGCTTCCTGATGGTGCTTGCGGCCAAGCTGCTCTGCTTGTATGTTTGAGGATTGTACATCAGAGTTGAGGATATACAGGGGGACTAAAAAGCCATATAAACATCATGGGGGCAAAGGAATCCCAGGGAGGACCCTAGGAGGATTGTTAATGGCAGCGTTAAAACTTCATTAGCCACCCCAAGCATTATCTCCTCAATAAATCTGTGCTTCATGACGTTCTCTGATATTCACCTATCTTCAGCCTACAGACTCCCACCTGCAAAAGCTATTGAAAGATAAGGAGTATTCTAGATTCACGTCACCAGCTTTGTCTGTAGATGTAGGCAGTATGGATTAGGTTTTATCACCCTGTACATACCTCATGAAGTTCAACAAGGCCAAGTGCAAGGTTCTGCACCTGCGTTGGGGCAATCCCAAGCACAAATACAGGCTGGGAGGAGAATGGATTGAGATCAGGCCTGTAGAGAAGGACTTGGGGGTATTAGTCCATGAAAAACTGAATATAAGCCAGCAATGTGTGCTTGCAGCCCAGAAAGCCAACCGTACCCTGGGCTGCATCAAAAGAAGCGTGACCAGCAGGTTGAGGGAGGTGATTCTCCCCTCGACTCCGCTCTGGTAAGACCCCACTTGGAGTACTCCGTGCAGCTCTGGGGTCCCCAGCACAGGAAGGACATGGACCTGTTGGAGTGGGTCCAGAGGAGGGCCACAAAGATGATGAGAGGGCTGGAACACCTCTCCTATGAGGAAAGGCTGAGAGAGTTGAGGTTGTTCAGCCTGGAGAAGATGAGGCTCTGGGGAGACCTTCTAGCAGCCTTCCAGTACCTAAAGGGGGCCTACAAGAAAGCTGGAGAGGGACTTTTTGCAAGGGCATGTAGTGATAGGACAAGGGGTAATGGCTTTAAGATGAAAGAGGGTAGATTTAGACTAGATGTAAGGAAGACATTCTTTACTGGGAGGGTGGTGAGGCACTGGAACAGGTTGCCCAGAGAGGCTGTGGATGCCCCATCCCTGGCAGTGTTCAAGGCCAGGTTGGATGGGGCTTTGAGCAACCTGGTCTAGTGGAAGGTGTCCCTGCCCATGGCAGGGGGGTTGGAGCTAGATGAACTTTAAGGTCCCTTCCAACCCAAACCATTCTATGATTCTATGATTCTATGATCCACTTTCTCCTTTCCTTTTCTTTCAGCCCCATAATGCAGATTTTGTTTTTCATTTCCACAAGATACCTGAATGAGAGGGCCTGCTGGAATGACATGGGGAGACTGGGAGGGGAGAAAGGCATTACAGCAGGGTAGAAAAGTCAAAGGTGTGTGTTTATTATTGTGACGATGTCAGGCACTATCTGTGGAGCATTTTCACTCCAGGTCATTGACAGCAAAAACTCTCATGCAGAGCAGCATGTGACAAATTGATTTTCTTTGCAACTTTCAGCTGACCTTTGAATACATAAGTCAAGGCCACAATGAAATATCCCTTACCTCCTTTAATTCTCCCCTTTTTCTTAATAAACTGCCTCTGAAACATCTGCTCAGTACTGTCTCATTTTGTTTTGATCGATTATTTGAAAAAAGCTATCCTGAGTAACTGCAAATATGATTTCTTAGTGTGAACCCTAATTTCTACAAGCAACTTACCCCTCTGTGTCCTCTCCTTTGTTATAATTCATCAAAGAATAATATATGTTTTGAGATAATGAAATCAAACATATCCAAATCAAAATTTTTACTCAGTCTATTTATTCAATTTTTTTGCAAGAGAAATACAATGTTGCACAATATTTCACCATTCATAGGAACTAGTCATGCAGTTCAATAAAAGATACTTAAATTAGATAAGCTACAGTTTTGGCTGGTTTTATAATTGTCCTTCTGAGCTTTTAAAATGTATTTTGTATTTAACTTTCCACAGTTTCTTTTCTTCTAGTATAGCAAGAAAATTTTGGAGTCATTAAAAAATATTCTGAATTGAGAAATGTGTAGCCTAAAAACCTGCAGCCTATGCAAAGTTTCCTTCCAAAGACATAACAAAGAGTCTATTAAGATAGTTGTTGTACACCAACAGTTATTCAGCAGCTCTCTTTTTCCACTCTGCACAAGTATGCGATACTGATGTTAGGGAGTATTGCTATAACCAAGTATCTGAGATGGAATACACAGCTGCTTACAACCCTGGGAGCATAACGTAAGGAAGCCAGGCACATGACTAGGCTTCATTTGGGGAACAACTGTCTAAAAAGTAGAGTGTTTGGGTTTTGTTTTGTTTGGGGTTGTTTGCTTGCTTTTGTGTTTGTTTTTTTGTTTTGTTTTTTAAAAAAGGAAAGCCAAGAAGTCAAATTAGAGTATTACTATTTTGTTAAACCAACCAAAAGAAATGTTTGAATTTTTGTTTGTTTGTTTGTTTTGTTTTCAGAAAACCAATCAATTTTCTGGAGAGATTTCTGTTTTCCAGGTTTCCAATTGAAGCAGGAAAGAAGAAAAAAGATACTACTTATATAAAGTGTTTCTTTAATGAAACAATAATAATAATTAAAAGAAAGCAAAAATGCACCTTTGATACTGAAATTCACTCAGCTCTAGCAGTTTACAATGCAACTAGCTAAATGCTACAACACATCCAAAATGGTTTTAAAATCTTTGCTCAAATTCCTGAATTATTATCTCTAATAGATAAGAATGGAAAAGATAACTGTGGCTTACTGCACCACCATTTCTGTCAGCTATCTATCTATTGATCTACCTATCAATCTATTGATCTATCCATCTATCTGTCCTAAAAGTTTTCGGTGAAGTATTCAAATCACTTTTGATTCTGTCAATGTGTTTATGTATAACAGCTAACTCACCCCAGAGATATTTGGCACGTTATAAAGACTAACATTTTTGTTTGCATTTTATTTGTTGTAGAAAGGCTTGCAAAATATGACAGCCCACACTCAGAACATCATGAAAAGGGATATATATCACAACCACTCTAGTACACTGGGATTTTATAGTAGGAATGATCTGTGTAAGACAACTGGAAAATTTTGTGAGAGGCAGAGACTAAGAATACTGTCATGTCCTAAGAGTAATAATAAAAATGTAGGAAGAGTTGTGCAGTATTAAGAGGTTGCAATTAAAAAAAAAAAAAAAAATCATCTTCCTCAGTAGATTTAAATGCATCAGAAAAATAAATTAGTAAATATTTGTACTCCTTTGAATGTTTGCTCTTTGTTAATACCTGAAATCTTCATGTCAATATTTCTTATCTGAGGAATGATAGTTACTAAAATAGAGTGCCTGTACACTTCAGAAACTTAGGTATCCAGATGCCTAAGCACAGACAACTAGTGCCATTTTGGTGTGATAAGGTGCTCTTCCTAGCCTCCATTTGCCGCTCCAGGGAGCATACACCTCCACAGGTCCTGCTAAGTCTGCCAGCCCCATGCAGGAGTTTCAGGTACCCTCGGCACATATAAAATGGCAGAAGACATTCATATCTTGACAGTGACCTCTACCTGTATTTTGCCTTACAGGATGCACTGACAGGACCTTACAAATTTTCAGAGCTTTTTTTTTGTTCAAATATACTTTGCTTCACAGAAATAATACTTGAACATTTTTTCTTTTTCCCAGAAAGGAAGTTTCTGTCTTTAAATCATTTAACATGCATTAATAAATATACCTTTTTAAAGTGTCTTCAGAAAAAAAATAAGTAAAACCATGCTGAAGTAGAGTTGCCAGCTCAGCAGCTGAGATTGTCCATCTCTCTGATTTGATCTTTGATGAAAGCTGAGACCACCAATTCAGGTGAAGAAAATATAATTAGCCCTTACCTTGGTAACTAGATTTGGCAATGCCCCATCCATTTATTCACCATATCTAGCAGAAACATCTACCCCTCCTTTTGAACATAATGCCACTCCTCCAGGAGCGGATGCAGAGCTTGAGAGTTGGATCCCTTAGGCAGCCTATACAGCTTAATAATCTACTGAAATACCATTCCTTTTTTCTGCCAAGTTAGTGTTTTAACCTGTCTCTTGTATCAGGGAGCCAGACAGGCACCAAATCCAGCATGAGACACCATAAGGTGGGGAAAAGGATGAAAGAAGCAGGATGGGGAGGAAAAACAGGCTCATTCTCCTCTTCAATTATTTCAAACTGTTAGCTGTACTTACCCCATCTGCTCTAATCCCATCTTAATGCACAGGTTTTACCCCTCAGTAACTTGTTGGCAACTCAAAATTCTCACTCGCAGTGGAAAACCCAAAATTTAAGGATCCCAAGAAAAGTAGACATCCGTATTCATAAGGAATGTGGGAAGGTGTGAGAAAGTTATAACAAACAGTAGTAAATAACAACTACACAAATAACAGCTCTGACAATAACCAGACACTAACAGAGATCCTGCTGTTCCCTGGGGCTGCTCCAAGCATTACAAGCAAACATATTGAGAAAAATGTCCTCTTTATAGGAGAGTGTCTTAAAGCAAAGCATCTTTGCTGAATCATTTTTTTCCCTTCAAACCCTTTTCTGTCTCAAAATAAGAAGCTTCTGTTTCTGGCCAGAAGAAGGGGCCTTCCCACTTTTTCATTTTATGGTGAGAAACCTCCTGTTCACTTCCCTGCTTTAGATAATGATTCCAGTCTCTAATGCTATTTAAACTGGTTGGAATGGCTCAGAAAAAAAGAGCTGATCAGTCTCCAGACTATCCCGAAGCTGCAACAGCTCAGCAATCTGGAGAAATAATGATGGCTCTTTCAAAGCTAGCACAGACCAGATGATGTCTATGTTTAAATGACAGATGGAGAGAGAAGTGATTTCTGTGTGGCAGGCAGCTTGAACTTCTTGGCTTCTTGGGTTTCAGTGCTTTGCTGGGCACAGATAAAGCCTCCTGACTACAGAGATAAGGAGAGCCTTGATGTAAGGAATCGCTGTGAAGATTCATTCCCTGCACTCTGATATAAGCTGATTCAGTTCCAATCCCTACACATCAAACTTCTTTCAAACCCTATGAACCAAGCCATGTGAAGTTCAAATAGCTCCTCTAAGGTGCAGTTCTTACACTTTGCTTTCACAAGAAGGCTCTGAAAACCTGGGCTTTCTGACATGAAAGGGTCTCCACAAATACCCAGGATTATTTGCTAGTTAGTGATTAGCATTATCTTTTATTTTGACAAGCCTGACTCACCAAATAATGGAAATACCGAGAAACAAAACGCAAAAACCTTGTCCTTGCTTATTAGTAGAGAAAAAAAAATCAGTATCTTAACTGTGGTATTGGGTTTATGTGGCAAGGTTTTGGTAGCAGGGGTCTGCAGGGGAGGGGCTTCTGTGAGAAGAGACCAGAAGCTGCTCCCATGTCTGACAGAGGCAACTTCAGCCAGCTCCAGGATAGACCTGTCACTGACCAAATTTGACCCAATCAGTGCCATTAGTAGCATATCTGTGATAACATATTTAAGAAAGGGTGAAAAATGCTGTGCAGCAGCTGTGAGAGAAGAGTAAGAAAATGTGAGACCAATAGCCCTGCAGACACCAAGGTTGGTGAAGAAGGAAAGGAAGAGTCCTTCAGGTGCCAGAGCAAGGATTCCCCCGTAGCCTGTGGTGAAGACCATGGTGACACAGGTTGTCCCCCTGCAGCCCATGGAGAACCCCACGCCAGAGCAGATGGAAGTGCTCTGAAGGAAGCTGCAGCCTGTGGAGAGTCCACCCAAGAGCAGACTTCTGGCAGGAACTGTGGCTTGTGGAGAGGAGCCCACACTGGAGTAGTCTGTTCCTAAAGGATTGTACCACATGGAAAAGACTCATGCTGAAACAGTTTTTGAAGAACTGCAGCTCATAGGAAGGACCCACGTTGGAGAAGTTCATGAAAGATTGTATCCTCTGGGAGGAACCCCATGCTGGAGCAGGGGAACCTCGTGAGGAGGAAGAAGCAGCAGAGACAAAGTATTAGGAACCGATTACAACCCCCATTCCCTATCCACCCTGCACCACTCAGGGTGAGTGGGGAGGAGGTAGAAGAGTTGGGATTGAAGTGGAGCCTGGGAAGAAGGTAGGAGTGGGGGGAAGTTGTTTTAGATTAGTTTTTATTTCTCACTTTCCTACTTTGTTTTATTGGCAACAAAGTAAATTTCCCTAATTCGAGTCTGTTTTGCCCATGATGGTAATTGGTGAGTGATCTCCCTGTCCTTATCTTCACCCACAAGCTTTTTCATTTTGTTTTCTCCTCTGTCCTGTTGAGGAGGAGGAGGGAGAGAGCTGCTGGGTGGGCATCTGGCAGCCAGCCACGGTCAACCCATCACAACTACGTTACAGAGAGGAGCTCCCTGAAAGTAGTAAGAACAAAGATGTAGATATAGTTTCTAACATAGAAAACCCCAAAGCTCTAGATGGCTGGATGATGAGAAAACATTGAAGTGTGGATGGATACTGGTGTCTTACAAATTTTCCCAAAATATTTGATGCTGTCAGAGATCAGTGTCAATGGGGTCTAATCCAGTGCTGCTGCTCTTACAGTCTGATGTTATTCTGGAATATAACAATATTATTGGTGTTAATTATTGGTGCAGCCCCCCCCCCCCCGGGCCCCATTGCAATATCAAGATCAGCCAACATTGTGTTCTTGTTTTGGATACAAGTGCAGTGAGTTGGGACTATCCGGTACCTTCTTATCCTGGCTACGATACAGTGAATTAGGATGATTAGGCACTCCCTAACCGTACCTGAAACTCCTGCTGCTTGAACCATGGCCTGCCTTGGAGGGTGCCAGAATTACCTGACAAGAATTATAGCCCGAATGGGAATATACTAACCAAAGTCAATCATCTTGCGGTCCTACAACGATCCTAAGTGAGACCATTTGAGCTCTCTTGGATTGCAGCAGGGTGTGACCCAGTATCCCTCTTGAGTTGGAATGCCTCTCAGGGTAGATTTAGCGAGGATTTCCAAGATTGTCCACTGATTGATGCCAATGAAGAAGGGGTAAAATTTCAACTGCAAACAGATGAAGGAGAATACAATTAGATTTTGTGAAGTTTCAAAGATTCTTTGGTACCAATAATTTAATACAATTGGCAAAGAGAGAAAAATCTTGATCGCAGGTTAACCTCTATATCTGTGTGCATGTGTTTGTGTGTGTACGATTCAATTAGGAAACTTTGTAGTGTTGATTATGGAAAATTTTATTAAATCACTCTGATAATTGGCTGGTGATCAAGTATTTTTAAATATCATATGACCTAATCTTGTGATTTACTGTAATATGGCTAATAAATCTTAAATTGCTGCTACATCGAAGTTGTGCAGGATCCTAAATCAGGATTCACAACAATTTGGCCTAGTAACTCAATGGGGGGTTTTCCTTACCCTTTATACTAATTCCATTAGAAATAAACTGTTGACCAAGTCTGAGACTAAGTCTGGATCCAGCCGCACCTAGACGCCTCTCTGAGAAGGAGTTTAGAAAGCAAGGAGGTGCATTCTGAATACTGTGACTCAATGGGAGGGTCTCCCTTACCCTTTCACTTCTCCAGTCTCTGTGTGAATCACTCTAACTAGATTCTAACTCAATTTTCCTTTGTATGTTTCTTCCATGTAGTAAGCAGTAGAGTGAACCTTGCCATCAAACTTTTTTAAGGCGCACTTTTACAAATTCACATTAAAATCACCTTTTGCTAATACCTTTGATGGTGATTCTTTAAGTGATCTAAATCACTCATCCACAACACAAAGTCAAAGTGCTAAAAGTATACTTGCCATCTCCTCAAAGCATCAGATATTAATCTGTCATCTTTCTGGACCTAAAACTTTTCTAAATGTGTCACCATCATGCATAAAGTTGTCCTCACAGTAAAGCTGTGGAGCATTAATGTTTTCATTCGTGTTTCACAGATGGAGGAATAGGTTGCCTGCCAATATCAAAGGGGCAACCTGGCAATGCAGCAGTCCAGAAGAGCGTTGGCTCTGATTTCAATATATCAGTCTAGACTACTAAAGGGCATCACCATGGCTGTTTTGTGGGAGAGCTAGGGAACAACCCCTCATCCGTCATTTGACTATTGTAAAAGAAATACCAATTTTTATTTTTCTGCACATATTAATTTGTGATATTCAGTCCACATAACACACAGTAGCAGATAATAACAACATAAACATTCCTACAGATGTGATAGGACATGAAGCAAGAGTGGGAAGATTCAAAGCCCTAAAAATTTATCAATATAGCTTATAGATAAAACAATTAAGTAAACTTCTAAAAAGTTCCTAAATCTCAAGTGATGAGATCCCTCTGTCTGGGATAATGGCTTAAGTGTCAAACCAACAGCTTGTTTGGGAAAAATTTAAAACTAAAACTCTGTATTTATATAAATTTCTAGCTTCTAGCTCAGCAGGTGCATCTTAAGTTATGGTAATATGTATAATGTAAGTGCAATAGCTAGTCTAAGGAAAATTACTTTATTGGATTTATCAGTAGAGTATTTTACTCACTGTATGATTGCAGTTCAGTGTTGAAATGGATGAAATTACTGTTCAAATTAATGAAGTGAAAAAAAAGGAAATAAAAAATCTGAATATTAAATGCACTCATGAGAAGTTTCTTAAGACAGAAATTGAACCAGCTATAAGTAATGAACAAGTTTCTCCAAACTGTGATGTTGGTACTGTAGCAACTGTCATTCCCTTAGTAACCACATCACAATCAAGTAAGCAAAGCTGGCATGCCAGTGAGGAAAAGAAAAAAAAAAAAAAGAAAAAAAAGAAAAAAAAAGAGGGAAGGGGAAGGGAAAAGGGAAGGGGAAGGACAAGGGGAAAGAAAAAACCCACACCAGTCCACCAGTCCTTAAAAGCATGCAGTTAAGAAGCAAAAGAATAATTCAGAAAGGCTGGAGAAAGGTCAGGTCAGATGAGTCAATGGTCACACATTGCTTATATGTTACATTGACCATTTATTAAGAAGGATATTCCAAGGCATGATGTAAAATAGACAAGATTTGTTCTCCCTACACTTTATGGGAACCTTTAAGGTCAGACTTTTCTCAGCTCCTTATCTGCACTGAAATTTGAGCTGAAACACATTGGAATTGTTGATTTTTGATCTTCTACTTGGGCAAGCAATCCCTCCAACACCCCAATACTCTGTAAACGCAGCAGAACAAGGATAAGATACTCCCCATCAGACTCTAACTCTCCAGTCTAAAGCAGTCACTGTAGACTCCTGAAAAGGATGAAGGAGGGTTAGGTACTTCCAGGTTCAGCCCATCCTGACATGCATGGTTAAGACAAGAATAGCAACAGCCCTTGAGTGGTTGGAAGGAAGGCCTAAAGCTAGGGGCCTTGACTCTGAGACAGAGTTCATTAGGTTTTGGGACATCATATGTGTTAGGGGAAAAGGTCAGATCTGGCTGTGAGAGATTGACAGAGTTAACGTTTCAAACATTGTGGTGGGGCAAGTTGTGCTTAACAATGAACTCTGCGTAACAACAAACCCTGCACAGCAAGGAACCACTGGCAAGGGCACGCAGGAGGGTGCACAGCTCCCTGTTCTGATGTGCTGTTCTGATATGCTGAGAAGGGCAGCTCACCATGCACCATGAAAGATCACTTCTGCAGGGAAGGGGAAGTTACTCCCCAGATGACCCCCAAGCCCACCAACCCATTTCCCAAAGGTTCACAAACTGCTCATGACACCTAATTAGCCTAATGAGTTTGAGTGCCTGCCCGAAGGAGGGGCAAGGGTGATAAAAGGACACAAACTGAAGCCCCAGGCATGCACGCCCTCGGCTGACTGGACCAATGCTGGACCCAGGACCAGTGAAATCTTTCTCTTCTCTCTTCTCTTCTCTTCTCTTCTCTTCTCTTCTCTTCTCTTCTCTTCTCTTCTCTTCTCTTCTCTTCTCTTCTCTCTCTCTAATCCCTACACTTTATCCCTTTAGACATAAACCATTGACCAAGTCTGGGACTAGGAGTGCATCCAGCTGCCCACAGGCTCCTCTCTGAGAGTGAGTCTAGAAAGCAAGGAGGTCTACTCTGAACCTCATGACCCAAAGGGAGGGGTCTCCTTATTGTTTTCCCTGAAATGATCTCCAAATGAGCAAGGCCTGTAGTATACATTTGGTGATGTAGGGTTAGCACATTACGCAGTTTACTGACATAGTTTCATGCCAATTCATGTTGTGAGACAATAAAAGTTGAGTTTTGTGTGTTAAAGGATCCATGGTGTTGCTTCACCTTAATCCTGACCCGGGAATCAGCAAACCTGAGTCATCGTCCTGAGAAATTGGGACGTGACACTGGCAGCCTGAAAAAAGAGGAGCTGCTGCAGCTCCATGTCCCTGAGGTCTAACCAGTAGCAATGCTGAAAATGCTTTCCTAGTAGGCACATGTACACAGAACACAGCTATTCACCACATATATACGTATATGCATATATACGTGGCTGGACAGACAGATCACAGACAGAAACACAGAGCAGTCACAGACAGACAGGACCAAAGGCCTCATCCTTCTTCCCTCTCTGGCTGAGCAGGAAGGAAGTCCATTCTTGAAACTGTACAGATATACATCTGTACAAGGTGGATCCTCGCAACAGCTGGGTTCAGACAGTCTGCCAAGCAGTTGTCCCAGGATCTCAGTATCCCCAGTTATTGGCACCTGGACATACGAGCCCCCATGACCACAGCTCTACTCCAGTTTGCACCAGAACACACAGATGCAAAGATAAACACACATAGCTGGTCAAGACTCCCCTGGACCCCAATAGCCAACACCACTGTGGTTTCACCCTTAGAGACATCTCTGGCTCCCAGAACACATCACCTACTCTCTGGCTACTCCAGCTTGATCTTTGCTGACACTCACAAACTCACTCACACACCCACACTTGCTCCAAGGGGGGCACAGGGGCTTCTCTTTCTTGGTCCTACCCCAGTGGCTTCCACTTGGTTTCACTCACTCCTGTGTCTCCAGCCATGGGACCTCTAGCCCCAGTCCCAGCCCAGCTGCTAGCACCCAGACCCCATACACACATTGCTTGCAGAATAGAGAACCCCTCTCCCGTGAAAATTGTTAGAAAGGAATTTAATAAGTATACTGAGAAGCAGCTATTTACACATGACCAATCCTTTTTATCCCTTTTATCCCCCTTTTCACACAGTTGTTCCTCACCAAACTACCTAGATCCCTCCCTTTCCCCACCTTTGGCCACAACAAATCCTATCCAATCCCAAAATGCTTTTCTCTTGCATCCTGTAGTGTGTCCTATAGTCCCAGGCAGCAACCCTCTCGGTCCCAAAGGTGCTCCAGCATTGACTCATGATTATGGGTTTCATTCCTGGATGGTGGGGCTGAGGATCTTTGGGACAACCCTGGGAGGGGCCCAGACGGTGTGTCCCTTCCTCTGAGTCCTTAATTTGTGTTACCACCTGTCTTTGTGCCTCTGTGCTCCTCTGGACTTGTGCAGATGTGCTTTTGATGGGCTGATGGCTCCTGGGATGGGCCTGGATAGGATATTATTGGGGGTCCCCCTCCTGCTGTTGTCTCTCTGCATTCCTTTGTGGGTGTACATATGAGCTTCTATCATGTAACCCAACATCATGATCCTCTTAAATCTCCATGGTGGGATGCAAAGAGGGTTAGTTGATTCTGCACATCACCCTGGGGATCGATACTCTAGATTTCTATATTTTAGATAGTTAAAGGTACAGGAAAATAAATCCAGCCCATGTTTAAACTGGGGCTTGGATGTGGAGGATGGGAAAAGTGAGATAGGGAAGCAGGAACCGATATAGTATAAACCACTGTTTCCATATTTCATCAGAAAAAGGATTTAAAGGAATATAAAAAATAGCCTAGGAAATGCAAGAACCACTTTCTGTGGTGTTTTTACTCATAATATTCCATAAAAGGTGATAAAGAAGCACATTTGGCAAACATAAGCCCTCTGGTTTAGTTTCCTCTACTGCTAGGTCTCTGTTTAAATAAAAACATGCAAATATTTGTGTAAAGACTGATATGGCTTTTAATAGATGTTTCTAACTATTTCAGCAGCTTAATCGCAATGTGATTTTAACCTGAAATAATTAATTTCTCACAAATAACAAATCACAACTGATGATGACTTAGCTTTATTTCATTAACATTTACTAAAGGACTTTCAAATCCCCAGGTGGAAAATACCACAGAGTTTTTATAAAAAGCACATTACAACACTGTTTTTCTCCTATTTTAAACTTTCATGTACATATTTAAACTCACCTAATGCTGCTATTTACATTTTTTCCAAAGCAAGAGTATATTTTAATGACCGGAATACTGGGATTACATTTTCTCATAGACATTTGACAAAGCTGCAAATACGCATTCCTTGGTCTCAGAGCACCTTTCCTTTCTAGTATCATATCAGTTTATATTGTGCTATCACTAAAATCTGTATGTGTCTGGCATGGGTCAGGCCCTGGCCTTTTTCCACAGAGCCATCGCTGCAGTGCCCACCGCCAACATCTAGGCACAGACATCACATACACTGAAACAAAGAATTAACAATCAAATGTAAAAGTAGTAATTTTGAAAGAAGACTTATTCCATACCTTAATCCTGAAAGATTTGGAAATGAGGGCAGAATGCTGTCAGAAGAAACAAAGATGTACGAAAAGAAAGGTAAATACAAGCGCAAAAAGCCTGAACCCAGGTAAGCATTCAGATGATGACACTTTACTTCCATAAAACAAGACACTCACCCATTGGAGCCAGCAGCGGGCACTGCTCCTAGAGTTGGCTGCTGAGAAACGAAGACAAAATTAAAACAACACTTCCCCTCCGCTTTCTTTCCCATTTCCAGTCACCCCTTCCCTCCCGACTCGTGTCCCCCCGAGGGGCGGCACAGGGGCTGGGGCCGGGGGTGGCGGTGGGTCCCCCCCAGCCCCTCTGGGCCGCTCCTCCCTCCTCCCACGTCTCCCTGCTCCAGCGCGGGCCCTTCCCCGGGCTGCAGTCCTTCAGGGACAACCTGCTCCCGCCCGGGCTCTCCACAGCCGCAGCTCCTGCAGGAAATATCCCCCTGCTGCGGCCCCTGTGGGGCCCTCCCCGGGCTGCAGGGGGGGTCTCTGCTCCAGCGGGGTCTCTCCAGGGCTGCAGGGGATCCCTGCTGCGGGCCTGCACCGCCTCCCGCCCTCCTCCTCCTCCTCTTCCTCCTCTTCCTCCTCCTCCTCCTCCTCCTCCTCCTCCTCCTCCTCGTCCTCCTCCTCCTGCTGCTGCTGCTGCTCCCTCTTCGGCTCCCTCCTCCTCCTCTGCCTGTGCCGCCTTCGGCCCTTTCTGGAACCTGTTTTCCGCCATCTTGGCTGAGGGGCTCAGCTGTGTCCTGCGGTGGGGCCGTTGGAGCCAGCTGGGACCGGCTGGAACCGGCTATGTCTGGCACGGGGCAGCCCCGGCCTCTCCTCACACAGGCCGCCCTGCAGCCCCGCTGCCGGCGCCTGGGCACGGGCACACAAAACAATTACTATTATAAGGCCAGATTGTCAGTGTAAATCGCTGGGGAGATCCTGATTTTTCTCAGCTAAGTGTTTGTCATGGTCTATTTAGATGTATTTATTTCTGTTTACTAAAGGCCTAGTTTTGTGTATCACTGGATCACTCAGTTGTATCACTGGAGAAATTCCCATCATTTCCAAAATCCTTTGTGTCAGCAAACAAAAGCAGGCTGTGTTCTGTTTTCTTGAACCACAATTACTTTCAGTCATACCAGTCATCCTTCTTAAAGGAAGGTGCCCTTTAAGAAAATTCCCATATAGGTCAAAAAACCTGGTTTGTTTATATCACATGCCAAGTCACAAAGCATGACAAATAAAGGTATGTCTGGAAAAACTGCTAGTTCACCGGCTGTACTTTAGAGACGTTTAGGGCTGACAGTGCATATACAACTGTTGTAAAACATACTTTTCTGTCACGGAGCTGAAGGAGCTTTGAATGGAACAGCATTTATCTGGCATACAATACACACCATCCCTGCGTTGCTCTGTTGCACTAAGGGACTCCTTTGGCTGCTTCAGTTCTTTTTTCAGATGGCTTCATCTGAAGCTATCGCTGCCGCTCTGACTCTAAAAACAGCCCTCCAAGCACGAAGGCGGTCGCCCCCTCCCGCAGAACGTTCTCCCGCGGACTTCACCTGAGGTCACACTCACGCAGGCATCTGCTTGGAAGCAGAAGTTCCCCACTCCCGTGCAAGCGCCTGACATTTGCCTGCCTGCTGGCACGCAGGGCAAACAAGGAGAGGCGGTTATTCTGCCCAGCAGGCGTGCGGTGAGTAGTTATTCGGTTCGTGGTGATACGGGGCTGCCACTCCTGAGACTCTGCCGCAGCAAGCCGCTCTCAGCGAGTGTCTCCAACACCCCACTGCCTTTAGCTGTTCCTCCGAGCCCGCCGACTCCAACCGAGGGCCGCGACAAGATTGTCAGCAGAAACAAACCCTCTAGAAGACAACAAAGAATACGGTTGAATTGGAAAAGAGGACAAAGATTAGAATTTAACCCTTGCACGTCCTGTCCTGTTGGTGATGGTGAGAGGTTTCCATCGTAGTCAGCACCCACCCAGGTACCCTGCCGGGTGGAGGGGCTAACCAGGAAAGCCTGAGCATCTTACCTGTGCTAGTGCTGCTTGAAATGGGAAAAGGCCCTGACGTAAGATAAAAATAAAGAACCTTTTTTCATTTGTAGAATCATGCTAAGTACAAACCAAAGTCAAACCTTTAACATTTGGGGGATGTAGATTTTAAAGAAAATTCTATGACCAATTCACTAGAAACTTAGGGTGTATGAGCCTCAGAGAGGATATAGGCAGACATTTCAGCGTAGTTGCAAATAGTAGAGCTTCTCATTGCCACTTATAGTTTCACTGACTTTTATAATTTTTTTGATTCAGTGAGTTGCATCATTGGTATACAACACTACTTTTCCAATTAACAAAGTTTAAACATTTGTATGTGTGTACATTTATTAAGATATTTCTTGTTAATTAAAAATTGTAAGTGAAAGTTGTTTCTGCTCACTTCCCACATTTTTTAGCAAAAATGACAAAAAATAAACACATAATATTTTTTCTTTTGTTTTGCATTGAGTTTTGTAATGCTTAATTTTCAAATAGATTTGATATTTCACTTTCTCTTTCATCCATTAATCGTTTCCTTTAGTGGTTTTTTTATTTCTTTCTTTCAGAGACCAAAAAGAAAAGGAAAATTATAGGATAAAAGGTGAAAACAAAAGAAAAAAAAAAGAATATAAGAGAAGTGAGAAGCTAACACAGAAATAAATAAAAACATTCAAAATATTACAAATTAAATACATTTTTGAGAAATATGATACTATACATTTACATATTTCAAAACTGGGTTCTGTGTACTAAGCATACAAAAACTTTCTGTACAGGGATACTAAATACACCTAACACTGATGTGAGTATACATAGTTATAGTGGTCATGCTAGCTTCTAAACCAGCATTTTTAGATTGCTTTATTAATATCTCAGCATGTATCACAATTAAAATTAATAAATGAGCTTTAATTAGTGTTCATAGGCAACCAGATGAGCTAGTGGTTATAGTAATACTGAACATGGTATTCCTACTTTGTACATAGACTTGATTTAGAAAAAAAGGATCAAGTGCTCAAGACATGGATGAATAGTTGCTACATCAAATGGCATGACTTCGCCTGCACCCTATCATGTCAATTTAATAAATCAAGTAGGGAAATCCTGTGTATTAAGATTTTGTGAAGAAAAAGGACTCATAATATTTCATGTATAGCATAAACTATTAAGTGCATCTACAAAGTTTGTTACAAGACATCCTCCAAGCGGTTATTGTATATAGCCCGTACTACACACCACTGAAATGCTGTTCTCTATTGCAGCATTCCAACCACATTAAAGAACATTTTTTGGGTGGAAGGTCATAGTTTTCAAACATTAGCAGAGTGACAAAAGTAACTTTGGGGATTTCATGTACATAACTGAAGTATCTTTTGCTCATAAACTAAAGCCCCTATGCCCTATTCCCCTCCATAGCTGCAAGGAACATGGAGGATAGGTTAGAAGAGAGAGAAGGGGGAGTAAAAATGCTGTTATTACTTTCATAGTCCCAAATAACTCTGTAAATGCTTCCCTGGCTCTTCCTGCTACCAACATACACTGCGAATTGTCCCCCACAGGAGCAGACCTGCTGTATATTGCCTCATTCATTCAAGGAACTCAAAGTGTTTTAAAAGACATCAGTTTCAAGGCCCATTAAAATCAGTGTGCATCTTTTCCACTAATGTCAAGAGGCTTTTAATCAGACTTTAAATTACTCCCCAGCTTCAACTGAGTTCTGAGTTGTTTCTTTCCCACAAATGCATTTTCCCTGCTTGAATCTCATTTCCTGCCTCTCCTCCTAATCTCCTTTTTAGGCCCCTTCTGTTGTTTCTCTCTCCTTACACTGTATTTTGCAACACTTCCCACCATAATGTCATCTGCAAGGTGAATTAATGTGCTCCGACTTCCAGATCATTAACAAAGGCACTAAGTATAATCCCAGATGAAAATGGTTCGTGATACACCAAAGCCACACTGTAAGGAATGAGATGCACTCCCCTGTTCCCTGCAGGATTATACAGGTTCTCAAAATCCCTCACTCTTAGCTCATCAAGGAAAGCTCGTCAAGCTCATTCAATTACCTTTTTCTTTCTCAACAGATCTAACACACACACACACAGACACACACATAGATAGACCTATCTATATCACCTTCCAGAGTGGAGAAACAGAATGAGAAAAGGTAAAGAAATGGTGTACGGCAGAGCTACATAAAATTCATTTTTATACACATATAAAAATACATTTAATAGCACTGTCATGTTACAGAAGCCTGACAAATTTTTGATTGAATCTGGCCCTCACTTTATATTTCAGTTCCATCAGCTAAAGAAGCCACACTCACAATAACTCGTGGAAAATAAAATATTTATTACACCCTAACTACTGCAGGTAGAAAATGTTCTTTCTATGTCTGGTATTTATATACTCTATATTCAGCCTTAGTCAGATAACAAATCACATTATTCTTTACCACATTCCTCAGATAAACTTTCTATGGTACAGATTAATCATGCACTTTCTTTTCTTAATTAGTTATTTGAGTGGGAGAAATGTATCTGTTATTTTGCTGAGCCCTATCAAAGCAAGTGACCCTCATAGCATCCTAACATGATGGAATAGTTGGCACCAGGGAGTTTTGGGTGAATAGAGAAGGCATTAAGGAGGCAATGTGCAGGTAGGTATGAACAGCCATATGGATACACAGGTACAGAGGGGGTCTCTGCAGGGGTCAGTAGCATAAGCCTGGCAGTAGGCAGAGGAGCCTTCAGCTTTACTTCTGGCAACATTTGCCGGCCCGGTGCGAGCAACTGCCTTGTTCATCTTCTGATCATCTATGTCTACTGCGAGGCTGAAGGAAATGTCTCCCCACTAACTCTGTGCTCTTTATTCAGTCAGTCCTGCAAGAACTTTCTGCATACCATCAGAAAGGGTAAATCTGGATTTAATCTCCGCTATCCACCTCATCCATTTCTAATTTAGTTATATGGTTATTACATGGGTTGTGTAAGTAAATGGCAGCAAAGTATTCCTGCCATGTAATTATATTTTAAAATCCAAGTAATAGCAGTTACTTTTATTAGCAATAACAATTATCATCCCTCCTAGCATAGTCTCAGATAAAGAAATTCCTTGTAATGATCTTGTAATGACAGTCTTACATCCATGTTGTATTGACATGAATAATAGATTTAGTGTCAAAGGAAAAATGCTTAACTGTTTCTTCATTGAAGGAGCATGAATTTCTATGCATCCACATACTTACACCCAGGGATCTTGACTCATTAGCTGGAAAATATATTAAAAAAAATGTAATGGTTAGTAAATTCCAGGTTTTAGCCCTTTAAACAACAGAAGTCCAGAAAAGGATTTTTAAAAAATGAACTGAGCTAATAAGGATTCAAGGCAGGTTTACAGAGACAGTGCAGGACTAGAGACCTTGAGTTAACTCTGAGGAAACTAATACATCTAGACAGTTCAGTCTAGGCTTATGAAAGGATACTTGAATCCCAAAAGCAGCAGAAATGTGTCAACAAGGACTTCCTGGCATCTAATGAGCCCTGCCGTTCTGTGGACCTAATTAACCCTGATACAGCTCTGGCCGTGCAACTTCTGGTGGCAGAGCCAGCTTCTTCAGTGTTGTTTTAGGAACCTCAGTGGCTGAGCCCTCCTGCCCCACACAGCCGTGTCCTCAGTGTCAGAGCTGGTAGATGTGTTGCACAGCACTGTTTACATAGAGTTTGTTGCACAATAGGGTAGAATCTGATCCTGGCACAAGGGGTGCAAGGGGAGACAAATCTCTGCTCTCTCAAAGACATCTTGCAGAATTATAGGGAACTCGAGCAAGTGGAGTTTCCCCAAGGCGTTTGGGTGCCTGTGTACTCACGAACTGAGGCATTGAAATACACCCAAGTTTCTGCATTTGTATATCACAAGTTATTCTTTTGTTTGCAAGGGAGGGACATGTACAATTATCTACCTCAGACTCTGAAAATGAGAGTAATCAGAGATCTGGCGCATACTCGTGTAAATGTAATTCTGGTGCTCTTCATAAATATATTTGGGATTTTTCTCGGGCACCAATGAGCACAGAAGAATTTGTGCCCATATTCTTAAATTTTCTTAACTTTAAAAACACAGTGGTGACATCTAAACTGCCTGCTGGGAATGGTTCATGCCATACGTCAATTTGTGAACTACTCAGGAATTACTTGGAAGAGTAGTATGGGATTCATGCAAAATCAATTACACAATATCAGTGGCTGACCTCCAGTCCTTAGGTGCGTTCACCAGGACTGGTTAATTTCAAAATGTAGCTGTAGCCTGTGATACCATCCACATACTTTTTTTTTTTTACTTATTTGGCTTTTTTTAGTTGGACTTTTAACCAATTCTCCCCTTAGTTTTCTTTCCATTGGATCTCTCATGTCATAAGCCTGTTTTCACAAGGAGAGAAGAAAATCTAGAAGTGAACAGTCTTCCTGAACAGCAAAAGCAGAGGTCATGATACCATTGACCATTGAATTTGGTGTTTAACAACCAAACCTTGGATTTATACCTTTGGACAACAAAACTGAAGTTGGTCTTAGTCTGATTTCAGCTCAAGAAGAGATGTGTACCTCGTGTGCCCCTGTTCTTTTCCAACTTGTCACATAGTGCTCACTCTGCTAACATTACCCTTGACACTGCTTTTATTGCAAAACTATTGTTCCATTTGTGTGGGTTTGTGCCATTTGGACTCAATGTCTGTGTCAGATCACGGCTTTTTGTCTTCTTTTGTATTTCAGGAGCTCTGAATATCATTCATGGCAGCTAGCAATATTTCTCTGTGATTTAGCAAATGACATGAAAATGGTTTGTCCCAAAATCTAGCTTTCTGTTTAGTTAAGGTACTTATCCAAACCCTAGGGAAAAACTAAAAAGTGCTTATGGCACTTTACCACTGCTGCTTCATCATGTACCAAGTGTACCTGTGTTATATATGTCCGTTGCAAAGCTTTTCAGTGTAAGTTTGGGTTCATTGCTTGACTTTTACATTCTTTTGATCCCATTCCTTGGGATGTATCATACACATGTGAAGTCCTACAGCTCTGAAATGCCAAGAACTTTTGCCTTCCATGATGAATCCCACTGAATAATATTTAAATAACAGACAAAAGAGATGTCTGCTTTCCTTTGGGACACATTTGTATGTACATCAACGCAGAAAAACTTCACAAAGTTTAGCTGTGTCCTAGAATAGGTAATCTAATACTCTATAACTCAGTGCAAAATATAGTATAGCCTTTCTTAAACAGCACACAGAAAACTGAAAATTGGAGCATTTAAAGAAAGTTAAAGCCTGCAATAGTCACTATTTTTGTTTTATAAATTCTTCTTATTTAAATTCTGAGCTGCGTCTTTAAATGTTCTGGGCATTATTTCATTTTGGGGAATATATCGCTATCATCAAGACTCCCTGTGTACACATAATTTCATCATTATAATTGTTCTCATAATGGTAACATTTGAATAAGCTGGATGATATAATCACTTTTTTTATTAGAACTGCGTACACTCTAAGTGAATTCACTTTAACTCTGTCATGGGACAGGGACTAAGATTACTGTAATTGCATATAGCACAATATGGAAACATTTTCCCATGCATCACTTATCTATTGTATTTAAGCTACAGTGTTAGACTTACAGAAAGGAGCGTGATATGTCCATACAGGACACAGAATAGAGCTGTTCTAATCAGTTTTACTAATACTTCAATAATAAAACTTAGTGTGGGGTTAACATTTTTGAAGTTAACATTTTTGATTGATTTTTGCTACGTCTAAAGTAAATGCTGAAATCCCATCCGGCAAAGCTCCCACTGCAATCTGTGCAACACATTTTTGAATCCCTCCCTGATGAGTTCTCTTAGGCAGTCAGCTCTCTAGTGTCAGTGGAAGTTTGCCTGCCTATGTGCTGAGAAAGAAAGTAGGAAAGCCTTCAAGATTTGGCCTCAGGTTATCGGCAGTGAAGTCTCTACAGTGCCTTTGTGCCTCTGAACTCTAATTGTCCTGAAACGAGGCAAAGTTCACAGATCTGGCGCTGGAGCTGAGCCAAGACTAGTAGTCCTAACCTTAGCAAAGTTCTCACCGAGGCATGGGAGTTTCATCTGATTAAAAATTTCAGGGTCTGGCCTGCTCTCTTTTAACTTTGTATGTGTTCACTAACCTACACTCAGGAAGTGGAGAGCCGTAAGATCTCAATCCCTTCACTGAACTTCAGTTGAAATAAATGTGAACAGCTCCTGAGGTTTGAAATACAGGACATAATTTGAGAGATGCTTTTGAAATATTTTTTGAATTAAGATAGCCCAGCACTGCAAAGATATGGAAACCTTCAAATGAAAGCTGTTTTCAAATAAGCTGTTTTCTTCACACTGTTTGGGTTTAGATCTGAACACTTGTTTTTGAAAACCTAGTAAGTTAATCATGTCCAGATCCTAGAATCACATCCTCCTAGAAAGGACAAATCAGCTGATGAGAAGGTCTTTTTCCTAGGGACAAGTGTTTAGATAGACTTTACCGGAATCTGCCGTAGCAAGTTTGTTAAATGCAAAATGTGGAAAACAGCTTTACTCTTTCTCATGGAGGGATGGCGACACAAATGTAAGAATGCAGAATAACTGCAAACATTTCAAATTTTGAAGAAATGGGAGCTGTGCTCACATTCCTCTGAGAGGAACTATCTTTGTCTTTGTTTTGCTTTGGGGTTTTCTTAAAAAAAAAAAGTTAGAAAGTATAAATTAAACATCTTTCCAAGGGGCACAATACTCTCACAGTATTAATAACTTCTGTACATCTTTTGAAATTATCTATTTAGAACCTTGTGCTATTCCCATTCATTTTTCATCATTTCCACATCTGCAAATGTATATTTAAAAGCTTCCTACAGTCCTTTAAAGGATGCTACCCTCTCCCTGTTTTATACATCACCATCGAGGTGCAGTGGTAAATGTACTTTCTTGTTAACCAGACCTTGATGGAATTCTTCCATCTCTTCCTTGATTTCTGTCTGTCAGTGACATATCTGTCATCTTCATTTGTGAGTGCTGTCACCTGGGATTTTCTGTTGCTTAGATGATATTTTTTGCTTCTGTTGCCTTTATTTTATTCTTTGACGTCTTGAAATATTTTCTTGTTGTATGGCATGAATTTTTCTGACAGTTTCAAATGAACAGTTTTGCTGACTTCAGCATATTATAATTTCTCACTTGAATGTTGGTAGTTTTTCTATCTTTTATTTTCTATTACATACCCTGAATCCCTTGAGATCCTTTTTTAAGTCCTTTCTGTGAGATATCCTCACTGTATTGCTCTTCCTTTTCTTACATGGTCAAATACCTTTTCAAAATGCTGTTCAACTTTTAATTCAGAACTAGAGTGCAGGTGGCTTAGAACTCTTCAGGCACTGAGAAAGATCATTCTCAGAGTAGCAAGAAACTACGTTTTCTCTCATTCTTGTCACTGTAAAATAGAAAGGAGAATTATTTTTCATTTTATAGTAAAAGGCTCAATCATAATGATCAGTGACATTTGTAAGCTCGCACTGTGGCAAACAGCAGAGGACATGGCTACTATATCTTCAGCGTATTTAAAAACCAGCTTGCAAATGACAGAACTGTACAAATGGTATCGCTGTCTTCTCTACCTCCAAATGTATAATTCATTCAAATTTCCACATAGTCCTCAAAACATGAGGCAAAATTGCATGATTTATATGAAAACCCATTCTCATAAATCAGCACAAGATCATGCACATTAGGTCAAAACTCTTCATGGTTGAAAGGTGGGTGAAATCAGTCATGCTGCTGAAATGAATGGTATTATTGAAATCAAGAAAGTCCAGTGTGGAATTAATTTGGTTCCATATTTAAAGGGATGAGGCTTAAAACCTTCTGAAGTCCAGAACTTCACCTTCTTTCAAAGCCAATGGAGTTATAAAAAATAAATCTAACATTTCAGCCCTCTGCATACCTGGTCTAAACCCCAGACAAAATTTACAGTTGTTATAATGTTGGTACTCACAACTAACAAAAACACCAGGCTGTCTTCTATGTTGTTTTCAGCGTTCTATCCCACCACATGTTGTTTTTAGTCATTCTTTGGAGAGACCTGCTGGATCTGGATTGTAAAATTAATGACCAGGTTATGTATTGCTTATTTACAACTGTGAAATGTTATTCTCAAGAAATAAATATTCTTGAAATAATAAAACAAAAGTAACCTAAAAAGAAAAATAATAAAACAACTTCAAACCAGCTATGCCTCTGGTCCAGTTTTTCACATTAATCCCTATTCATACTGAAAGATACATATTCATATTATATATATTAGATACCATGAAATTTTATATGCAATTTAGTGAGTTATGTACATGGCACACCCGGCAGATATTTTCTGATAAGATGCTGTTTTCAAAAGCCTGAGATTTTCTTGACTGTAATCATTAGCCACAATCTGATTTATGATTCAGCTGAAATGATCCATCTGTTTCTGAGAACAAAAGAAAAGAAATGCAAAAGAAAATAAGGCATTATTTTGTCCAGAGTAAAACTCTTACAACAGCTTTATTAAAGAAGTACTTTACCTTTTCTAGGGTGCATTCTGGAGACAGTGAAAGAATATTTGCACACCTGCAAAAATTAACCCAAAGTTGGACATGTTATCCTGAAGTCTTTCTTTGCCTACGTTTAAATTTTATGTTTGTAACCTAAGTGCATTAAAGTTTTGGTGCATTAAGAGGCTGCTGCAGATCTAAACTGCAGGACGTAAGCAAAGCCATATCTGCTATCGTTACCCTTCTCTAGCAGGAGTTACAGGGGTGCTGAGAAAAGGGAAACTATATTCACATAATGTGACAAGGATGGGTGAAGAGGAGTCAGGGAGGATAGAAAAGGCTGGGAGTAAACGTTAGATTTTGCTGAAAGAGTGGAATTCTCTTCCAAACCAGCATATCTCCATATGCAATCTGCATCTGCTTTAGAAGTCCAAGCTCCCACTACAGTCAATGAGTGCTCAGTTCAGCTGATCACACATCACAGTTTGGTGCCATTAGTGATGCCTGAAGATATCCACATTAGGCTGTCAGACATCACCCAGTACATATGGTGGATCCATGTCCTCTTGGAGCAGCAGCTAAACACCAGTGATGGATATCTTAGAGCATGTCAAATGGCCTAGATGAAAACTTTTTCATTTGAGCAGCTAAACCATGCTTTAGGGATCTATCCTTATTAGCTACTGGAGTGTTGAGAGCTGCTCAGCTGATAATGCAAAAGAGTTTTGATCTAGCGGTCTAAATATGGACATATAGCACCATCTGAATGCTGTAGGTTACCCAAGATCATAAAATGGGATATCCATATGAGGCTCACAGATATGACAGAGGAACAACCTATCAGAGACCCATGTGTTTCTGGAGCACTAGCTGAAGGTAAGGAGAAGCACTGTAATGTGTCTGAAATGGGATTAGATGCCTCTGTTTAAATAAGTGAATGGATGTCCTGGGTGTCTGCCTTCCAATCAGCTATATTCACCACAAGGCTTCATTGACTGGGTCCCCACTGGCTATAATGACACATTCCTTGCTCACAGGTGGACACCAACACATGCATGCCAAAGGCCAGATGACTTAGTCTTTCCAGGACTCTCACCACGGGAAATCTATGTCGTTGCTGACCTTGGTGCAATTTCAGAGGCCCTAACATATCTGGGAGGCCAACAGGGGCACGTATATGAACGTGGGGCGTACTTTCTCACGCGTGTGTGCATTAAAGGATTTTAAGGAAAGGCTCAGGTACAAATAAAGCAGAAGCACCCACATCTCCAAAAAGAGATGTGTCTAAATGGGGGACCTGCCCTTCCAGAAGAGGGGGTGTGCTTGTAACCCACATGTCCTGACAGCAGATGTGTGTACAGCTCTGTGTGTGTGTACTTGCATGACTATGTGTGTGATTATAACTTCTTGGAATAAGATATTGAAGGGTGTTTAGAAATTTATAGTTTTATTAACAGCTTACAAGTTTCTAATATTGTGATTCATCTGCTATATTGCTGTTATTGATCCTTAATGCTTGGTTCACTGTTTGTGGGTTAATTAGATGTCATTAACAAATCAAAACTTCTTTAAATCTGATTCAGTTTAAATTGCACGAACTTAGCAGTTTTTCTGTGGTACACCAACTCATAAAGGGGCATGCTACTGGTCTAAAGACCAAAACATTGCTCTAGTGTGGATATATAGGGGGAAAGCTGGCCAGGGGGCTGCAGCTTGGGAACAGGCTGGGCATTGGTTGGTTGGTGGTGAGCAAGTGTTTTTCATTTGCATCACTTGTTTTTCTTGGGTTTTATTTCCCTCTCTCTTTGTTATTTTCCTTTTCATTACTATTATTACATTTTATTTTATTTTATTTTATTTTATTTTATTTTATTTTATTATTAAACTGTTCTTACCTCAACTCACAGGTTTTCTTACTTTTACCCTTCCGATTCTCTCCCCATCCCACCATAGGGGGGAGTGAGTGAGAGGCTGTGTGGTTCTTACTTGCTGGCTGGGGTTAAACCACGACAAGATGATGATAGAGTTTTTAACAACTCTCAAGACTGTCTGGAAGAGAAAGTGGTAGAGATTCTATTTGCTCCTCGAAAGTTTGCCTCCTCCTAAGAAAATATAAACCAAGATGTCTAAAGATCTCATAACCTGGCCTTGTGAACTGGCAGTGTAAACATCTTAGTGACACGAGGGGCAGGTCAAAGTGTAAATACAGAAAGCATCAATAACTTTTTTGGAAGGAAATCAGTTCCTCATCTGAAAACTCACAAGTAGAGCTCCGTGTTCACATAGTATGCTGAAGAGCCATTCATGCACTCAGTTTGTCTCTTATGATAAAGCACACATCCCTATCTTTTCATTTTGAATTCCCGCACAGTTCTTTGTCCTTATTGTATCTGGTGGTGATGCTCTCATCAGGGAGCAGAAGATTAGAGACTGAACATATGTCACATTTTAAGTTAATAGCTGAGGTCTCTTTAAACTAAGCTGGTATGTATGACTTTATGTCTCCCTTTACCTTTGCTTCATGCAGTGCAAAAATATCCAGGATACCCACAGAGCTTTGCTGCATGTCAGAACTCTATGTTCTGTCAAAATAAATGCAGAGGAATTGTGCAAGCTTCTGAGGGATGAATCGGAGCTCTTATGAGAGCCACTTTGTTTCTAACCCTTTGATAATTCCCTTAGTAGTTACCAAAGTCCCTAAATGAATGAGAGCTATATTGAGATGTGTCAGTATTAACTGCAGAAATCATAGATTTAATCCATGAATAAGTGGCACCAAACTATACAGGATTTAGAGGTTCTGTAAAGGACACTAACTAATCTATGAATAACTCCAGAGGTATAACATTCTAGATAGCTGCCAGGGAATCAACTGAATTGGCTCTTATTCCATTCAGACTGAAATACTGACAGAGCTATGTGAACCCTAAAATCAGAAAGGATTTTTTAAAAAATAGTAAAAGGAACCACAGGTTAGCTGCTTAATGCTTACATTTCCAGCCTTCTGTCATGTAGCTACTGTGCTTCTACTAGGAGGGGAAAAGGGGAAGGAAGGAGGGGGCAGGGAGGCTCTCTAGAACAGATGCCAAAATGCCATTAGACTTCACGAGATGTCTTGACTCCTCAGTGGACTCTGATGGTAGTTCTGGAAGAGACTACATCACCATTACCCCGACCTTCTGTTGTTGTGTTGAATAGAGTGACCTTAAAAAGTCTGAACAAGACATTACGTTGGCTGTTTCTTGACTTGAGAGATTCAATGTTTCTATGAGAAAAGCCATAATCCTGTCAATTTTCAGATGCAGGAATCCTGGAGACATATGATGGGGTTTAGATAATATCTCTGCTTCTCTCAATGGATGCTAGTGTTAATGCGATCTGTTTGTTATTTGAAATGTGAATTTTAAAACAAGAAAGATGTACAAAGAAATCCTTTTCTTTTCCCCTTCCTTTTTTTCTTTTCCTAGATGGAAATACAAGATCAGAAGAAGGGTGAAAATTTGCTTCTTTTGTCAATAGAGCTTTCTTGTTTTATATTACATAGTTTCTGCCTGTGGGAAACAACATTGGTGGTTTGGGTTTTTTTCTGTTCACATTCTACACAATGTTTTGTTGATGAAAATTTCAAAGCATGTTGTACTGCAGAAGGCTTGGCATCAACATACTACTGAATGCTGAGATTACCTCATCTAAGGATATCCATTTCTAAAAAAGACGACTGTTTGAATCTATAGTCGATCAAGCAAATGAACAATGCATTTAACAAGCAGTAGGAGGATGTTTAATCTACAGTGAAGAAATATAATTTTCAGTCATTTAAAACCACACATCTGTTCTGTTCAGCTATGAAGGACTGATTCCCTTCTTACTTAATATGCAGTAAGTCAGGAGTATAAAGGCTGAAGTCTGTTGGCGTATACCAGTGCAAAATCAGGATTAAGGGAAGACTATTCAGGGTCCTTTATACTACAGCCAAAAACCTTCCCAAAATACATCCTGGTCATTTCTAAAAGGACCATTTCATGGACAATTTATAGCTACAGTTGCACTTGCAATATAGCAGATGCTTAACGGAAAAATCCTTTGTCTAAAGAATTTCTCCAGAACAATGGGCTGAGTGCAGGATTGCTGGTGTCACTGATTTTAATGGTAGTGGGACCAGTTCACAGTATGACTTCTGCTCTTTTTGTCATGGAAGGGAGGAGTAGTTATGATCTGAATTTAGATACAGCAGTCCTGAGATGGCAACATTTGCTTAACTAGACACTGAAGAAGTAATTTCATTTTCCTAACAGAACAAAAAAGATATTTGAAATATGTGATTGTACTGCCAATGCCACATCACCTGCTTTGCCTTGGTTCAGCAAAAGAGAGAATTACTCTTCTTATCTTTTAACATTGCTAAAATGTATTCTGACTGCAAAGAGACAAATGGTAGGTGACTGTGGTGGGTTGACCCTGGCTGGATGTCAGGGGCCCACCAAAGCTGCTCTATCACTTCCCCTCAGATGGACAGGGGATAGAAAATATAATGAAAAGCTTATGGATTGAGATAAGCACAGGGAGAGATTGCTCACCAGTTACCGTGATGGGCAAAACAGACTCAACTTGGGGAAATTAGTTTAATTTCTTACCAATTCACATCAGAATAGGATAGTGAGAAATGAAACCAGATCTTAAAACACCTTACCTCACCCCTCTCTTCTTCCTGGGCTTAACCTTACTCCTGATTTTCTCTACCTCCTCCCTCCAGTGGCGCGGGGGGGACGGGGAAAGGGGGTTGGGGTCAGTTCATCACATGTTGTCTCTGATGCTCCTTCCTCCTCAGGGGGAGGACTTCTCACACTCTTCCCTTCCTCCAGCATGGGGTCCCTCCCACGGTAGACAGTCCTCCATGAACTTCTCCAACATGAGTCCTTCCCATGGGCTGCAGTTCTTCATGAACTGCCCCAGTGTGGGTCCCTTCCCTGGGCTGCAGTCCTTCAGGCACAGACTGCTCCAACGTGGGTCCCCCACGGGGTCACAAGTCCTGCCAGAAAACCTGCTCCAGCGTGGGCTCCTCTCTCCACAGATCTGCAGGTCCTGCCAGGACCCTGCTCCAGTGTAGGCTTCCCATGGGGCCACAGCCTCCTTCGGGCATCCCCCTGCTCTGGCGTGGGGTCCTCCCCAGGCTGCAGGTGGAGATCTGCTCCCCCGTGGACCTCCGCTCCCCCGTGGACCTCCCTGGGCTGCAGGGGGACAGCCTGCCTCACCATGGTCTTCATCACCATGGGCTGCAGGGGAATCTCTGCTCTGGCGCCTGGAGCACCTCCTCCCCCTCCTTCTGCACTGACCTGGGGGTCTGCAGAGCTGTTTTTCTCACATATTCTCACTCCTTTCTTCTGACTGCTGTTGTTACACAGCTCCCTCCCCGCTTCTTAAACATGTTCTCCCAGAGGCACTACCACCATCGCTGATGGGCTCGGCCTTGGCCAGCAGCGGGTCCATCTTGGAGCTGGCTGGCATTGGATCTGTCGGACATGGGGGAAGCTTCTAGCAGTTTCTCACAGAAGCCGCCCATTGTAGCCCCCTCAGCTACCAAAACCTTGCCACGCAAACCCAATACATTTATATTGATCCCCTTGTGTTCCGTTATGAAGAAAGTTAATACTAGGTTACATAGGTAGCAGAAAGAGGAAATCTGTTTACTGCATGACAGATTAGAGTGGGAAACATTCATAGTGAATTCATAAATGCTCTATATGCTGATTTGAAAAATAGAAGAAAATTAATTTACAACAATCATTTCTAGCAACTGGCAAGGTACAATACTCCCTTAGCAGGACAGCTGGCAGCTGGGAGAATGTAAGTAATTCAGTGCCAGCGTATAACCAGCTTTCTTTGCATTGAAATAGAGGTGTTAAAACCAAACTGGATTTGCAATACGGAATGCAAAATATGAGCATGTCATTCTCTCTGTCAGCATCACAAATAGAAATGTGGATGTGCTTCCCTGATATGTTGATTTCTTTTCCCGTCACTGAAGTCACTGTCAAGAATGAAACCATTTTAGTAATTCTCATCTTCTCTGTTCAACCCAGTAAAGGCCTCGTCATCTCTAGAAGTATCTCTAAAGTCTTCCCAGTTTCTTTTACCTTACAAAACCTATACCTTTCTCTTCAAGATGATGCTAATATTTTGGTATTTGTTATTGCAGGACTTCTTTATTCCACATGGTGGAAATGTTTACCACCATTCAATTTTAAAGCAATAACCTCCCAGAATGTCAAAAAAGTATTTTGCTTCCTTTTAGGTTATGCTTGCTGGTGGTGTAATCAAAACCATATAACAGAATTAAATATCAACAGGTTTTTTGAATTAGAGGTAGTCTTGCTGCATCCTAATCCAAACCCATTCTGATGGTTCCTGCTGATGTCTTTGGCAATTTAAGTGGGTTACATCACGGCTCCTTTCCTGTCCTGGTGCTGGAGTGTGGTTCCATGCTGAAGAAGTGCTGCAATATGTAGTCCCTGTGGTATTTACGCTTGAACAGACATAAGTGTCATGTAAGATATTTTGGCCAACTGCAGCTGAGGATTCTAGAAAGTGTCTCTCTAGCTTTAAGAAAATTACTAAAAAGTCTAACTGCCAGTATAAAGATTAAAATGTGGTGCTTTGTTTTGTTTTGTTTTGTTTTTGTGAAACGCAGCTAATTTTCAATATAATTAATTTTCTTGAACAAAAGTTTGCTTCTTTATAAAACCCTCAATTTAGAATTTCTGGAAATGAAACAACCTACTGGTGTTTCTCCTCATTGTCATGGCCACTAGTCTCGATCTCACACTAAGTCCTGGATTCAGTTGACTTTACTAAAATGAAGTGCTGAAGTTACAAGCATAGGCTGAACATTCATGTCTCTAGCTTTAATGGAGGACTCAAATTGTCCACACATATGCATTTAGTGCCATTTTAGACACCTAAGGCATCACCGCTTTACCATCAGTTGGTGCTCCAGAAGCATGTAGGTCCTGTATTGTATCTGTCTGGATGCTTCAGATATTTTTTGGCACCTCACATAACAGATTGTCTTCATTTGAGTCAGCTATGTTAGTGTAGTTAGTGTATATTATAGTTAGTGTAGATCTTGTCAACAGTCATTGAAGTTTAGATATAATTCCTCTAAAAAGAAGTAAACCTTAGGGCAAGAATTGCATCTCAAATACCAACCGCTGTAAGAAATACCTCTCTACTGAGTATGAAGGAAGCCAAGAGTGGTCTGCCCAGCTGTAGGTCTTCACAGTACACATCCATCTCTAGTCAGAGGATTCTCCTACCTCTTTTTTCAAGTCAAGCTCACTGAAGAGGCACAGTCAGCTGTAGACCATCATTCAGATCCCAGCTCCCATTCTGAGGTGTCTGTTTCTTTTGACTGAATATAAAGGGAGCTAGGTGGTTTGATTCAAATGCTCGCACATGGGCTTCTAAAACCATCAAAGCTGCTCTGTGATATCCAAAATACCTGCAGAAAGGCAACTGGTTTGACACAGAACCTATGAATGATCTGACTTCTTGGTTGGTGGTTAGGTAAGGCATACCAAGGCACTTCAGACAGTACCAGATCATTGCATACAGCCCAAATCGTCTAATCTGTCTCGTGTAAGTGTTTAGAATTAGGTAATGTGAAGTGGCCCAAGACCTGCAGATAGAACTTTTTCTACATAACAACAAAACCCAAGGTGAACCTCCTGTCTTGCAGCCGATGCTGTTAAGCGTTACCTGTTTTCAGGTGGTATAATTCCCTTTAGCAATGTGTGCACGCAGACAAATATTGTAATATGGTTGCTTTTGATAATAGGATTAGAACATGTTAGTACCATTTCCTGTCCATAATTTCAACACCCTAACTTTCTCCTTCCTTAATTGAGCTGAGCTGCCAATAAAAAAAGATTGCTTTTTGTAAGCTAATCAGCTGGGAGTGCTAGTTTTTCTCCAGCAGAAGAACACAGTCATTTTAGGTTTTTGAGAATCACATAATGTGTCTCAGGGTTAAAGAGTTCTTCTTACATGTATTATCTTTCTCTGATTAACTGAAATTTTCATTGGCCTCTGTTGTAGCCACTCAATCAGTTATTTTTTTTATATGCCCCTGGAGATTTTTTTCACACTCTTGTATATAATTAACCAGTCTAAGTAATTTTAGAATCAAGAAATGGGCTAGCAAATGGGCTTGTTCCATAAAATAGGGAGCAACAGGAAAGTCTTAGGTCTTTAGAAAGCAGGTCATTCTAGAAGAAAAAAGTAGGAGGTTAATTATTTCCATTCATTAAATCCATCAGAAGTCATTAACGAACAATATTCATAAGTGTTGCATTTCATAATGAAGCAACATATAAGCCCGTGTGTATATCCAGGTTTGTACAACAGACAAATGCAAAGGTGCATTCAGCCTTATGTACAAAAAATCCTTTAGAAGATTACGAATCCAGTTTTAATTCCCCTTTCATCAAGGGTTTTTCCTCAATTTTTCAGGTCTGGATTTATGTAAATGTAATAGCGAGTGGGTTTTTTTCAGAGCTGATGAAGTCTGCCACCAACTGAACAGAATTAACTCTATGATCACTGGGAACAAGTGCTATCTCAGATCAAAATTAAAAACTTTTTTACTTTTATTTTTCTTATGAAAGCTAGAATCTTCATTTTCTATTTTCTCTACTTCTTAACTCTATATAACTATACCTGGTTGACCATCTTCCCCAGGAATTGCCTACCCACCACAGCAGCAGCCACTCTGCCTTCTCATCAAAGTTGTTTTGATTGACAATGAACATCATTAAGGTAGAAAATGGAGTATGTCTATTTATATGTATATAAGCATATAAATGGAGTGTGTATAAGTTTATAGACATATAGATTTACATTTTTACATACATATATATTAATATTATATAGAATTTACTATACGTCATATATTATGTAGTATACATTATTTTATATTGTATAGTGGAAAATGGAGTGGAATGGCTAAGCTAACTGCATTTCTTCCTTGGCTTTTTCCATCGCTTATTATGAGACAGAACATTTTGCTCTTACAATCCATGAGAAGTTTTGCATTTATTGGAATGGAATGCAATAGCCCCATTCTGTGGAAAGCCATGTAACTGTTTATGCTCAGCTTTATGTGTGTCTGCAGCACAGATCTAATCTAGCATTAATCAATGGATACCTTCCCTTTATGTTTCCTTAGCTTAAGGACTCTAGTGGGCTCAGATTAAAGGCAAAATAAAAAACTAGATCTAGATAGTCTTCTCAGCTGTTCAGAGAGACCAAATTCTTAAATCTTAGTCTGATTTGTGATTTTATCTACACATAGTTTAACCGTATAGAACCAGTTATTAATGAAAAAGTGCTTCATCTACTCTTGTTAGTGTTTAAAATATTCTGTAATGCTGGACTAAAACCACCAATATCGAGTGAAGAGTAAATGAAAAGGCACCTCCAACTTCATGCACTGAAATAAAAATATTTTTCTTTTTTCTGATGTCTTGCCAGAAATAAGAGACAAACTGAAATATACTTGGTATGTTCTTTGCTGAATATATTCAAAACCAGTGAAGTAGTTTCTATTCAGCTGTATGCTAAAAGCATGCAGATAAGCCTTTGATTATTAATTGTTAATTGGTAATTAGCTGTTAATTAAGCATTTTATGAGATTTGAGTATAAAATATATTATATCACCCTAAATAGATTTTCCTTTCCATAAATAGTATCTTTGCTGTGATTTTTGAGGCAGGAGAAGAGAAGGCTCAGGAAAATTTTTCAACATGTATAAATACTTAATGAGGGGAGTAAAGAATATGGAGCCACACTTTTCTTGGTGACCACCAGTAAGAGGACGGGAGGTAATGGACACAAAACGGCATACAGGAATTTGTGTTTAAACATAAGAAAAAACTTTTTACTCCTTGTGTGGTCAAACAGTGGAACAGATTGTCCAGGGAGTCTGTGGAGTCTCCATTCCTGGAGATATTCAAACCCACCTGGACATGGTCCTGAGCAACCTGCTCTAGCTGCCCCTGCTTTGAGCTGGGGATTAGACTGGGTGACCTACAAGTGGTGCCTTGCAAGACAAAAATCTTGGAAAAAAAAAATCTATTTTGTTAAGAAAAAAATTGGCAAGGGTTGAACGGAAGTTTCTTTTGCCTCTGCAACTTTCAATGCTAGCAGCAAAGTCATGGTTACGACAAATGTCTTTTAATAACGTTGCTTCAACATTGTTGTCTGGAAGAGGAACTCATGTCTGAAAAGGCATAAAAAGTAATTATCTTCTGACCACTCCTGTTTCTTTTTTTCTTTCTTTTTAACAACTCGTCAAGATATTGCGTATACCCCCACTCCCGTAGAGAAACAAAGTCTGTCCTTGTTCATTTAATTAAATGTCATTTTAAATGAAGCAAACAGTGAGAGAGCTCAGAGAGACAGGGGAATCTTGTCTGGTAAGTAAACTTGTATTTTAAAATGATTATTTGGGAACATATGGGCAGCCTAGCTTACAAGGGCTAGAAAATATGCCTGGACATGGTGAGAAACATGGGTAAGCATATTTAATAGTGACAGGTCTTAAGTGACTTTGTCTCTTCCATTCAGAGTGCTTTCCTCCCATTTTCCTATTCTTTCTGCTCTTCTCCAGGGGCACAACAGCAACAGTGATATTCGAAAATGTACAGCACTGCTCCTCCTCTCCCAGGGGCCCTGTAAAGATGCCACTGAAGTTGGTAATACAGTTTCTCCTCCAACAAAGGTTGGGAACATCTGGTGCAAGCCCATATGCCACCATGGAACCTGTTCTAAAACCACTGTCTTGAGGGTTTTTTTTGATTTAGAAGTCCTCAGCTCTTTCAGCGATGGAAAGAAAAACAACTAATGGAGAGATAACTGTGGATGCCTCTGCTATTAATGACCTATCTAAGACACTGATAGCTGTACAGACGGTGCGTTTCCAAGTTTGATATTGGTTTTAAAAGGCACCATAAAAATAGAAACAACTACTATAATAACTCTGAAGAGTGCAGATAGATAAGTGAGAGATGCCCGGAAGAGCAGCAGTCGTTTCTTTTGATGGAGGCATGTCGGCTGAGCCCACAGGGTAACAACAGTGCAATGCGTGATCTGTGCAGCTCTGATGCTTATTATCTGAAATGACTATTGTGGATCGATACTTTTTACAGTTGCTGATTATAAGCCTTATTTTTCTTGGCAGTTCTCAGTTCTCAACACCAGCTGAAGGTAGCAGGAGAACTAGTCCTCTTCTCAGTTAAACCACTATTTCTTGATACACATCTGCCACCAAAGCAGTTAATGCCACTCAAATTGTTGAATGTTGTTCACAGAATAGATGGAAAACCAAGATTAAGATTAAAGCTGAATTGCTTGCAGGGGAAAAAGACTCTGGTTGTTCAGCATGATTCAGGACTATCGAGATGAACTTACCAAGGATTCATAATGAACTACCTCACCCCTCCCCCAAGCAGAACACAAATCATTTAGAGCTGCTCATGTAAGTCCTTGAGAGTTCCTTTGAACAGGTTGGGGTCAAAGCCTTGAGACAGGTTTTTCCTAGTTCTGCTGTCACACCTCCTGCCACTGCAACTGTGCTGCTGCTTCTACTAAGGCAACGCCACTCACATTAGTAGATAGATGCAGTAGCAACAGTGATATAGGTGGGAGCAAGGAAACACTAGTTTCCTAGGTCTAGCCCCATAGGGGGTGGAACTACATGGGGTAAGTAAATTCTGTGATGCCTGAGAGGAGGTGAACTTAGAAGGGTGCAGAAAAGCAGCAATTTATTCGGTGAATCCACAAGGATTATTTCCAGTCACACCATGACATGCTTGCATAATTTGTGATTGAGTGTAAGCTGACAGTGATTTTTATTATATTTTTGAAAAGGAGAAAATGTCTTCACAGTAGGACCAGTGCAATAGGATTGTATATGCAGACATGCTGTCTATGATATAAAGTACTCAATAAAATATGAATATGGATGACTTAAGGTACTGCTCATGCATATGAATGAAGGGAGAGAAGAGGTAGAGCATAACATGAAGAAGCATATTAGTGCCCATGGTGAAGTCAATGGAAACTTTACTGTTGTTTTCAAGGCCAGAAAAAATCACCAGACGCTTTTAAAATACACAGTTTATCCTGTCTATCTGGATTTTCACAGACTTTGTTATTCTTTTCTATACTCCAGATCTTGACAGAAATACAGACACAGGTAAGAGTATTAACTTCATATAGAAATGAGGAGTGGAAAAGAGTAATTTGAATACACAGTACAGAGCATTCCCTTCTGAGCACAATAGGTAACAGTGACAAAGCTGCTGTTCCTATCCATTGTTATTTCTAATACCATCTTGCAATATTCCTAGTGCACAAAATAGTAGTACAAGTGTACTAGATAGGGTGACCCATACAATAAAACATATTTGTGATTTAAAATTTGTTAGCTGTCACAGGTGGTCCAAGGCATACCAATGGCCTCAGAGGAGGTTCATAGAATAGAATGGTTTGGGTTGGCAGAGACTTTAAAGATCATCTAGTTCCAA